>NC_056729.1:534018387-534153387 GCF_019279795.1 Protopterus annectens | reverse complement strand
GATTGTATGTCAAACCACTGTGCCCATTGGCAGATGGCTAGCCTCTCCAGTGTCTCAATAACCCTATAAAAGATAAGGTTAATTATCACAAAATGGATGGACAGATAGATGGTAGACATGTATTAGTACCAAGAGGTGAAAGCTAAGACATTCTTCAAGCTTCTTATGAGACGATACACAAAAGATGCAGCTAACTAAAATACATAACATCTAAGACAATGCCTATTCATAATTATCGTATCTTGCCTATTCCTTTACAATATCAAGATATTTTTAAACAGAATGCATCAAAAAAGCATGGCAATAATTAGAAAGATTGTGCCGGCAAAGTGTCATTGCTGTAAATACAACAGAGGACATTCATAGGCATGCAGTAGCTTGCACACAAAAGTAAGACTTAAACCTTGCCTGTGATATAAATAGGACCTGCTGGAGAGATAGGTATGTATCCCAGAGACTACCCCATCTATGGAATGGGCTCCCCATCCATGTGAAGCAGAGTTCCTCCCTAAAGCAATTCAAGTGCAACTTGAACAATTCATCCCTGGTTTGGCACCTATGTCTCTAATAGAAACAGATAATCTGTAAATGGTTTATCTCCCAAGCCCTTGCTTACACGTATCAAGGGTATCAGAACTTGTGAGAAATTTGGGATGCATGGATAGACTCAAAAAGGCCATTGTAGTCATTAGCCAAGTAAACACCTATGAGCCTATGAACCTATAAAACTGCCAGTGCATTGCAGTGGAATTTTTCATTCCTTTGCAATGTTGTGCAGTGATGTTATTGTGTTATGTTTAGTGTAACTGTTCAATTATGTTTTATGGCATGTGCAATGTAAGTGTGATGTGATGTCATTATTATCTCTGAAGTATATCTGTGCAGTGACACTATGCTATGTGCAGTGTAGCTATGCAGTAACATCATTATGGATTTGCAGTGCAGCTATATATTAATGTTATTATGGTATGTTCAGTATAGCTATACAGTGATGTTATTATGACGTGCAGTGTAGGTATGCAGTGACACTATTATGGTATTTGCAGTGCAGCTATATGCTGCTGTTATAATGGTATGTTCAGTATAGCTACGCAATTATGTTATTATGGTATGTACAGTGAAGTTCTGCAGTGATGCTACTGTGGTTATGTGTTGTGTACCCATGCAGACTTGCAGAGTACCTATGATGTGAAGTTATATTACATGAAGTGCAGCTGCAGAATGATATTATTATAGTATGAGTTGTGTAACCATGGAGTATGTTAGGATGGTCTTTGCATTGAAACTATATACAGCTGTTATTATGGTTGGCTCAAAATAGCTATGCAGTAATGTAATTATATTTCATTGTGGCTATACAGTGATAGTATTTTGGTTTTAAGCAGTATAGCTATGCAGTCTCATTACTATAGTATGTGCAGTGCAGCTATGCAATGATGTCATTCTGGTGTTTGTGGAATAGTTACTTTGTGATGCTATTATGTAATGTACAGTGCACCTGTGTAGTGATGTTATAGTATGTGTAATGTAACAATGCAGTGATATTGTGGTATGTGCAGTGTAGATGTGCAGTGTTGTTATTTTGCTACAAAGCGATGCTATTATGGCATGCTCAATTAAGTTACACTGTGATGCTGTTATGTTATGTGCAGTGTAGGTGTTCGGTTATGGTACATACAGAGAAGCTGTGTAGTGCTGTTACTTTGGTATGTGGATTGGAGCTATGTTGTAATGTTATTTTGTTATGTGTGGTACAGATGTGCAGTGATGGGAATATGGTATATACAGTGGATCTATGCAGTGATGCTATGGTGTGTGTAGTGTAGCTGTTAAGTGGAATTATATGGTATGTGCAGAGTATCTATACAGTAAAGTTCAAAAACCAAAAACCGATATGAGCTGCTGAAACTGAGAAATCCAACAATGATAAACCAAAGTAAACTCAGTAACATAGATGCACAGAGCCCAATTGAGGAAAATTATCACTCATTTTAATATATATATATATATATAATGTCTCTTGGCTTTGTGTGCATATTAAAATGAGTGATATTTACCTCAACTGGGCTCTGTGAGTCTACTTTACTGAGTTTACTTTGGTTTATACAGTAAAATTATTATGGCATGTGCAATATAGTTATGCACTAATGTTACAGAGTAACAGTGCAGTGATATGGTATGTGTTGTATAGCTGTGCAGTGATATTATTGTATTTGCAGTGTATGTGCTGTGATTATATTGTGGCATGTTCTCTGTGGTTATGCAGGACTGCACAGTAGCTATGCTGTGAAGTTATTTTATGTGTATTTACAACAAGCAACTTTTAATCATGATTTGTTGAAACTCTATTGACCCATGAACGCTGGGATTGCACTGCAATGATGTTATAAAATGGGCAGTGTGGCTGTACAGTAATGTTATGGCATGTGCAGTGTAGCTATGCAATGATGTTAATATATGCACTGTAGTTATGCAGTGATATTATGATATGTATAAAATAGTTATGCAGTGTTATATACTGAGTGTAGCTATGGTATGTTTAATGTAGTTTTGCAGTGATGCTATTCTATGTGCAGTCTACCCATGAAGTGATATTATTATGGCATGTATAGTGTGGCTTTTCAATAATGTTACTGTGGTGTATAAAGTGAAGTTATGCAGTGACATCATAATGGTATGTGCAGTGTAGTGATGTTCTAATGTTATTTTATGTGTAGTACAGCTGTGCAGTTATGCAATTATAGCACATGCAGTGTAACTGGGCAGTGATTGTTATACTATGTGCAGTGTAGTTCTGCAGTGTTTATTTTATTTATTTATTTTATTTAACATCTGTTAACCAGGAAGCCTACTTTCTGTGGCGGCCTGGGGAGAAATACTCCAGATGCATGTCTTTGGACTGTGGGAGGAAACCAGAGTACCCCGAGGAAATCCATCTGAATGCGGGGAGGACATGCAGACACCACACAGAAGGAATTCCAGGTGAGAATCAAACCAGAGAACAATGTTAACCGCTGCACCACTGCACTGACCTGTGTTCTTATTATAGTACCTTGCAAAGTAGCTGCACAATGATGTTGGGATGGTACGTCCAGTGTGACTATCCAGTAATTATTTGTTTATAAAAGTTATGCCTGCATGCTGACACCTGTTCAGTGATATTGTAAGGTACCATATAACAAAATAACTATATTTTTTTATTTTTTGCACTAGAAACTCTGATTTGGTGGTGTACTTAAGTAGGCACATACTGAATCTGTTGAGGTGGTACTTTTAACTAAAACATGTTATTTCTGTATTTCACATGAGCTGATACCTTGCACAAAAATGGAAAATGTATTATTCCATGTTTAGTGAGTTTTAAATATTACATTTTCAAATTGCATTATTGTTCTCTGTTAAGGGATTACACATCCGATTCTTTCATGTTGTCATACACAATAAATTGTGTCCTCAGGGAGGACATCATTTGTGCAGTGCTGAGGGCAGGTGGTAAGAGTGTTACTTAATGTGGCATGATGCGGATCGCATCCTTTTTATTTTTTAAGGAGTGTGTCTCTAAATATTGTGTAGTACTTGTTTTATGTTCTCAGCAATGGTCACCTGTAGCATTCATAATAACTAAACCACTAATTGAGTAGTTCAGTGCAATCTGAATGCTATGACTCACAACCTTTTTCCAGACATTTCCTTCAATAGTAAGCAATAGCATTACTGGAATGAAATGCATGCAGATGCAAACTGACTTAATACTAGATCACATTGTAGAGGCACATATTCTGCCTTTTTTTATAATGACTCGTTGCTTGTCAAGTTAAATATTGACATCTCTGTGTTAAAAGTGAAATTGAAAGCACCTGAAACGTCTAGGCTGAATCACAGTAGGTCAAGGTTAAATGTGTAATATACATCTCCTAAAGAATGTGTAAAAACAAAACACTTCCCACTGCCAAAAGTAGCCAACAAACAAGAATATATGTAGAAGAAAAAGCAAGCTACTCTCCACGGCTAAATCCTCGTGCCTTCAATAAAATAATTTATTAAATAAGAAAAAAGTGTAAAACAAACGTATCAATTCAACGTCCCCAAATCCACATACGGCTCAAGGTTAAATGTGTCATACCCAACATCTCCTAAAGAATGGGCAGGTGAAGGTGCATGTGATGTTGAGGAGGGGTTGTCATGTGAGTTAGATGGTGACTTGCTGCGATGTCATGCTTTGATGCAGGTAATCCTACAGACATCAAGCAGTACTGTGTAACAGGAACCTCAAATGAGAGGTTCTGCTATTTGCAGATGAACACTGATGTGGCCTGTATGAAATCTGTTGTATTTGAGCCCCCTAATATTTCGACTACCTTTTTGAGAAGCACTTGTAGTGCCATGTGATATGCCCCTATGTGATCAGACAGTCCCACATCATCTGCACCTTCCATGACTGACTCTTATTTGAGTATGGTAACTGTACAAATGGAGTCAGCCATGGATGCTTGGTCTGCCACCATATTACAGATCAATGTGATTATGGCATTATCTCAGTCTCTGCCATTTCCACATAGTGCTAGAAATCCTCCCTTACTCCGTAGGGGACTCTAACCATTTCTACCCAACTCTCTGTGCAATGCATAGATTTTTTTATAATGTCATGGCACATTTGCTGCTGGGCAGTCAATGATTTATGTATTTCCTGGGGTAGCAGTGACATATGCCTGCACCTGGCACACCTTTGTTACGGTGCCACTAAGGACACTGTTACCTCTGAATTTCTGCCATCATCCAGAAGGTGTTGCTATGGGTTTGGAGACACTTATGTAGAGGTGCATGGATTTTCTCCCTGTACAACATGTAGTGTAATGTACTTGACTTTGTTATCCAGTGTCACTATCTGCAGACTCATTAATATATCGTAGAGTGTGAGATCCTGCCATTAAACCTGGAGACTGTTGGGTGATTTCCTGCTGCTGTCTCATAAATATAACTGTGTTGTCATCATTATTATCAGTAAGTCTACTGATGATATCCTCTGAATTTATTGGTATTGTGAAACTGTTTATTTCTGCAGCTGGACTTGTAAAGAATTAAATATATTACTAAACAAATACTGTCATACACTACTGTATGCTGTGTTAGAAGGTGCGGAAAACACTCTGTCCATTGTCATTATGTTCAGAAATAGCGACTTCACCTGTTAATATTAATTGTCAACTGTTACATGTAACCATTACACGTCAACATTCAATTTTCTATATGAATATGGTACTATTGTTAAATCATCCTTCCTTAGTAGATGTCTGTTGGTGCTGCAGACGTGGGGAATAACCAGTATTTATACCATCTCTGATTATGCCAGTGCCATTGTCATCTGCATCCCGATCATCCCCATGAATCATTAGGAGGTATTCTTCATCAGGTGTTAAAAGACCAGAGACATTGAAAATAAGCAACAAAGGCCCTTGAAAAAAAGGAACAACTGGATGAAAATCTGGACACCTAATTAAAATAAAATTGCAATACCAAATAGCTCATAACTCTTTCCGCTTACAGTAAGAATGTGGGATACGACTTAGAAACATGTTTAAAAAATAGAGTGACAAAAATGATGGAAAAATACAAACACATTATCAAACAGACAGTCTAAAATCTATCAAACTTAATAAACTACATCACAAAATTCTACGACACAAGATTATTTTATTTTACTTCAGAAAGAGGGAGTTGTAAGATGTGTGTCCTCTTCCTTTAAATTATTGTTGCCACTAGTATGTTGGTCATGTAGTGTGGTTTTCTGTGTACTAGTCAGTTTCAAAAATTCACATGTAATGAGATGGGATTCAGAAAACTGAGTGAAGGGGTAGTTTCAAGCCTGAAAATAGGGTCATACTGAAAATAGAAATGTTTCACCAAAATAGGGGCATTTGAGAGTTCTGAGCATAGGAGGTTCCTCCCATGACCAATTGCATTCTGCCTTGCCTTTGCTCTGGCATGTCCTACCATATCATTGGTTCTCTCCTTGCACCATGTTAATGTGCAGTTTCTTCCACCAACAGTATTTACATCCATAACTTATTTGCTCTATGCCTTTGCCCTCTCAGCTTGTTTGGGTCCCACTTTTCCAAAAAGGGATTGGCCATACATCCCAAGGGCTACAAGGAGGACATGGTTCTTCTTATGGTTAATATTGTCATTTCTCTACCTGGATCCCTGTTGCTCCATCATTAATATATCTAATAATAACATGCCAAAGTCATACTCTTTAAGTTTTGATCCAATCATAAGCCACAAAAATGCAGCAATGAAAGCATGCCTGCTTTCATCATAAATAAATAAGTATAAAATCAGGTTTGGTGACACAACAACCATATTCATATATACATGCCAAGTCCCAATCCAGCAATTTACAAAGCTGTGTTGCATTAATCTGTACAGCATCATCCACACATTCATATTACTACTGCAAACACTTTGATCCTTCCTCTAACAATTTTCTGTCACTTTTTCGTTCAGGAGTGACAGTCAGAAATCACCCTGTAAAGCAGCATGTATCTGGGCACAGCAATATATTCTTTGGAATGCAGTACATCAGAATACAATCACTTCAAATGATGTACTTATATCATGTGTAGAATAATCACGAAATGTCATCAAAATGAATTTCCAAAATATCTTTCACATTGCCTTTATGACTACATCAATATATTTTCCAGTTTTGCTGTCATGAATTTCCATCCATAAACAGCACTCATTTAATAATCAGCACTGCCATAAATCATCTTCATCTGACTGTCAGATCAATACAACACATTTCCCCAAGTAAATACTGTAATCTAATAGTAATATGAACTGCTTGTTAATCATCATCATCATCATCATCATCATCATCAGCCCTCCTTTTCCCATTTTCTACATGGGGTTGGGGTATTGTGTTAATTGTCCCCATCTCTCTCAATTCAGTGCCACACTCCTGTCTTCCTCGACACTCATGCCTGACTGTCACACATCTTCTTTCACACAATCCATCCACCTCTTTGCTGGTCATCCTAATATCCTCTTACCTTCTTCCTGTTTGTTCCAAATCTTCTTCGCCAGATTGTCTTCTGCTTTTCTGCACATGTGTCTGCACCACTGTTTGTTAATAATTTCTAATATTTTTATTTTTTCCTTACTCAAGAAAGTGTGCAGTTTCCTAAACCATTTGCCACCTATCTTCATTGATCACAAGTTAATATGGCAGTCATGAATTTATTCAAGTAAATTTAGGGTCATTTATACCTATTGTATGTAAATTACGCTTTTTATGCTTATCTCTAAGAATCTCAGTAATATGCAGGCATGTAAGCCAACCATTCCACATAACTAGGCCTCAGGTAATTGTAAATGCTCTGCTGAAAGTGGAGGAGTCCATACTGATCCCAAGCAGTCCACTATGATTAGAAAAAAGAAAACAGAGTCAGATACAATTGAGTCTGCATAATCATGAAGCATACTCCATGCCCAGCCTGTATATTCTGGCTCACCTCATCACCTGAACTCACCTAATAGTTAATATAAATTTATAATAATATACAGATGAAGATTTATTTATACAGAAAAGAAAAAAAGTGGGGGAGAGTAATGCAAGCAGAATGCTTAAACAAATGATTAATGCATGACAATCAGATTTATTGATCAAATAAAGGTAAACTGTGAAGCACTGAAACAGAAACAGATGGATGCTTACATAACTGAATTTTATTCACCATGAAAATGAAATGTGAATTAATTCTTTAAAAAAAAGGCTATGAGACCAAGCATTTTGCTATATAAACACTTGCCAATAATAGCAATGCCATGCCTAATGCCCCGCCTTGTTAAATGGGTTTTGTTAAGGTGATGTGATGCTCCAAAGGGTGTGGTTCCAAACCTGTGATATAGGGAAACATTGCCAGCCCAGCTATCTGGAATTTTGTAAATTATATGTCATTTGTGAATATTGATATTGATTTATACAGAACTGTATGTTATGTACTGAGCTAAGATGTATGCAGAGTGTACCTTGCTGGAACATAGAAGATTAACCTGCAAAAGTTAAGAATAGTTGGGGTTAACTTACTATATAGCTGGGCCATAAACAAAAGATGTTATGTCTCAGTTTCAGTTCAGTAGCAGACATAATGTCTAGAGCTAGAAGTTTTTGTATTGTCTTGAAAAAGAAATAATTACTAGGTTTGAGATGTGGAGGTGTTTTATTGCTTTCTGACTTCCTAGCAGCTGTAAAGATCTGAGAGATATGTATTTCTCACATAGAGATGTTAAATTATGTTAGTTTCTGTTTAGCCTGGGAACTGAAGTCAGGTGACAAAGAATGATGTCATCCAAGCAGGCCCAGCAGTAATGTTTGATAATAATTTGGGAACTCATAGAGAGACTGTACATTTTGTATTTTGTCTTGGACCTAGCAAGAACATCCACTCATCATCACCATCTACACTTGCCTTGCTGTAAGTAAGATTTAGGGCATAGTATCTCTTTTAGATGTAGATAGGAATATAGTAAAGATTAGTTTCTGTATTTACTTGAGACTATCCTGCAATGTTGTTTTAAAATATTTCCTGTGATTTTGAACTCTGAAGTCACTGCATTGATTTACTGAGTATTGTCTTGTTCTTTTATTATTTATTATTAAATATATTTAAACCTATCTTTGTGGCTGATATTTGTGAGACACATTTAAACTCTTAGACTCCTTGCATATGTACTTGGTGACACTGTACAGGCCACTCTTAAATAGCCTTGCAAGTCTTGGTCAGACTACCATTTGGATTATTAGTAACATTACACAGTAGGATTGGGCACCCTTTGTTAAGGGCCTTAAAAGTAGCTGATAAGAGTGGTTGGTGGCAGTGGAAACTACCTTATAGTCTGGGCAGAATGAGACATAGCTAGTAAACCTGTGCCAGCCTTTCCCAGGAGTGTGTATGTGTTTGTATATAAATCAAAGCTCAAAGTGTGTGTGTGTGTGTGTGTGTGTGTGTGTGTGTGTGTGTGTGTGTGTGTGTGTGTGTGTGTGTGTGTCTGTGTGTGTGTGTGTGTCAGCTACTTGGACAGAAATATGAAGCACTAGTTGGACAGAGAGGGTGCTGGAGGTTTTGGCTTGGTCACTATGCTGAGATCTCAGCCCTATAGCTGTGCCAGTGGGGATTCTTATTGGGGATCTGGAGAAAGAGGGAGAAACCAGCCTCAGACTGACTGTGGTCTCTGTGTGCTCCTAAGGGAAGCTTAACTTTACTGTGTGTGTACTTGACATCCTCCCAGTGTGTACGTCCCCTAGCTCTTGCCAGTGGTGAGGATTGAGGCTCCTTTATTACTGGGCCAGTGCAGGGGCATCACATATTAATTGGTTGTCAGTGGTGGGATAGCCACATCACATATTAATTGGTTCACAGTGGTGAGATAGCCACATCAGATATTAATTGGCTTGTAGTGGTATGGATATTGAATTCCTGTAGCCTGTGTGCAGTGGTCACTGAAGGTGTTTGTACTGTCAATCAGCCATGCAGTAAACATTAAGCATTTCACATCACAATTGTTTTATTTTTTTTGTTAGGGTAGTTAGTCAAAGAGAGCAGGCAAGCATGTCAGCAGAGGAGTATGGCAAGCTGACAAAGAGCCAGTTGGCTGAGATGTGCCAGGCTAAAGGACTGGTGCATGCCAACCTGACTAAGGCAGAAATTATTGTAGCTTTGGGCACAACTGCATCGATACCAGCAATCAGGAGGACAACCAAGCTGGCCATGGAGATGTACAACTCTCAGACAATGGACAACTCAACCTTTCCACAGAACACTTAAAAATCCATCTGTTGTTAAAGAGACTGGAGCTGGAGGCCACGTGTTTGGAAATAGAAGCAGCAGAGAGACTGAGATGCCTAGAGGATGAGAAAAATGAGAAACTGAGATGTCTTGAGGCTGAGGAAAATGAGAAACTGAGACATCTACAGGCTGAGGAAAATAAGAAAATGCAATGTCTAGAGGCTGAGAAGAATGAGAGGTAGAGGCAACATGAAAAGGAGATTCTGACTCTTCGCCAGGGTCATAGAGGTAATGGAGAAGTGAGTAACCGAATCTCAGGAGCAACAAAAGTCAGTAAATTTCTTCCACAATTTACAGAGGTGGATCATTTTTAAAGTGTCATTCATATGTTTGAGAGGGTATGTAAACAGCATAATGTTGACCAAGGCCTCTCGGTACAGTTCCTGACACCCTTACTCCATGGTAAAGCTGTAATTAATATTTCTAAATTGTCTGACACTGATTGCTTAAATTATAATAATGTAAAGAACTGTCTTTTAGAATGCTTTACGTTAACAGCTGAAGCTATAGGAAAAAGTTGTGTGAGCAGAGATGCAAGGTAGATGAAAGAATGTGTGAATATGTTGCTGAACTAAGCACTTATTTACATAGGAGGGTGAGCGGATGTCAGGACACCACTTTTGAAGGGCTGGTCGACCTTCTGGTGAGAGAGCAAGCCCTCAGCACTTTGCCTGAGGACATGAGAATCTGGTTAGCTGATAAACAATGCAGTACTGCAGATAAAGTTGCAAAGAAGTTAGACCTATACCTAGCAAGCAGAGCATCACTGCACAGGAAAGGGACACCCAGTGTTGCTCATGGGTCTAAGGGAACCCATGGTGAGCAGACCAGACTGCCCCAATAGAGTCTGCCAGTATCAGGGGAAGCCAGTAGTCCAGGTACATGTCCAGGACCAAAGGTTAAATATTTTAAATGCAACTAGTAGGGCCATGTAGAATATAGGTGTCTATGGAGGCAAGGTGGAGAACAAAAGGTGGGAGAGCCAGTAACTGGGAATGACAAAATGCCAACAGTAAGTTGTCTTGAGACAACAAGGGTAATAAACTACCACAAAAGGTTATATTCCATCTTAGTGGATGGGAAAGAGGCTACTGCTAAGAGAGACACAGCCTCTGACCTAACCATCATGAAGCCTGCAATTGTTAAAGAGGAGCACTGCTTGCTTGGGCAGTCTACTCCAGTCAGACCTTTAGGAGGGACCCCATTCCAAATACCTTTGGCTACAGTTCACCTTGACTTGGAGGCTGGAAAAGGAAGCCAGCAAGTAGGTGTGATTGAGGATATCCCTGCAGATGTCCTGATAGGGAATGATCTTGACAATGCAGTACCATGTGTACATGAAGTTGCATGCAGTCAGGCTTAGAGACAAGCAGGTGGGTCTGGTAGCCTGAGGGAGACCCAGACAGACCACACACTTGCAACCAGGACTGGTGAGGTGGCTACTTTAGGGAGGGAGCTATCCTGTAGCAGTGAGACTGAAGGTAAGCCACAGATGCTTGTGGGTACTAATACTCCCTTGGACAGAGTGACTGCAAGGGCAGAGGTGAGTATTAGTACCCAGGCTCACAGTGAGGCACCACTGTCAGAGGATACCAGACTTCCTGTGGAAGAGGAGCTGAGAAGGGTTGCTAAGAGAGAGTTGAGACAGGCTCAGCTCTCAGACCCTCCATTACAAGGCCTCAGGGAGGTAGCTAGTGAGGCACCTGATTCTCAAGGGAAGAGGGAATCTGTATACTGGGACAAAGAGTGGACACCTGAGGGAGAGCTAGAGGGTGGGAGAATACAGCAGTTGGTAGTGCCCAGAACCTACCATCTGGCATGTCTAGCCATAGCCCATGATGTTCCCTTTGCAGGTCATATAGGCATAAAACATACAAAGAGAAGTATTATGCAGAACCATTATTGGCCTGGGATTTCAGGAGATGTAACAGGGTGCTGCAGGGCTTGTGAGCAGTGCCAAAAGGTAGGCAAGGCAGGAGACAAGGTAAAAGCTTCTTTGATGCCTTTGTCTGTGATTCAGGAGCCATTTCAGAGGGTAGCTATGGATATTGTGGGGCCTCTAAGTACCCGAATTAATACAGGGAAAAAGTATATCTTAGCAGTAATAGACTATGATATCAGATATGCTGAAGCAGTGGCTCTGTCCTCCTTTGAGGCAGAAAAGGTGGCAAATGCACTGTTAGAGATTTTCAGCAGAGTAAGTTTTCCAAAAGAAATACTGACTGACAGAGGTGTCAATTTCATGGTAGACCTGCTTGATTGTCTGTGGAAGTACTGTGAGGTGAAGCACCTAAAGACCACCCCTACCATCCCCAGACGAATCGTATTGTTCATAGGTTCATAGGTTCATAGGTTCATAGGTTTATACTAGGCTATCTGCCCTAAGGCATTTATAAGCCTAGCCCAAATTTTTGTGGCTTACGCCACCCCTTATATGAAAAAATACTGTGCCCATTAGTTTGTTGTGCCTCTGTCCAGCAGTGACACAGAGATGATTCCCGGGGTAAACCTACGATCTCCCATCCACAGGTCTAGATTTCTCTTGAACAGAGTCAGCGAGGTGCTCTGCCTCACATGGACCGGGATTTTATTCCACAGCATAGGGAGTCTCTGAGTGATAAATCTATCCCTCCAGCACATCCTATTTATATCCGTGCTAAGGTTTAAGTCGCTTGCTCTAGTGGTTTTGGTGGATTTGGATTTTTGAGGTGGAGCATGTCCATTAATTCCGGGTTGGACATGGCCTTGTATGTCAGGCACATGTCACCTCTGAGCAGACGGTATGCACTGAATAGAGCTGGAGTTTATTCAATCTGGCAGCATATGACAGATTTTGGAGTCCCTTTATCCTTTTGGTGAGGAACTTTTGGGGTCTCTCCAATTGCTGCAGATGTCTGGTGAGATACATCCCGAATGGGGCATTGTACTCGATCATTGGTCTGATAAGTGAAGAGTACAGGGGAACAATGACCTCACTAGATCTGGATGTGAATCCCTTCATGATCAGGTGGGCAATGTAGAAGGTCTTTCTAACCACTTTAGCAATGTGAGTGTCAAAAGAAAGGCCACTGTCAACCTGGGTCCCCAGGTCCCTGATAACCTCTTCTGTGCTTAGTGGATTGCCACCTATATGGTAGCTTGGGGTTACCTTGTTTTTCCCGAAGGGTATGATAATGCATTTTTTGGCGTTTAACTTCAGGCCATGGCTCTGGCACCAGCTATCTGTTTCCGTGAGTCCCTTCTGAAGGATATCCGTGTCCGATGCACTTTCCACTATGGCGCCCAGTTTGCAGTCGTCTGCAAACTTTGTCAGCCAAAGTCCTCCCATGCTGGCCTGTACTTCTGAGAAGTAGATGCCAAACAATAGGGGGCCAAGGACCGAGCCCTGTG
The DNA here is from genome assembly GCF_019279795.1 of Protopterus annectens. Classification (NCBI taxonomy): domain Eukaryota; kingdom Metazoa; phylum Chordata; order Ceratodontiformes; family Protopteridae; genus Protopterus; species Protopterus annectens. The sequence goes on along the minus strand of NC_056729.1, from coordinate 534,140,149 downwards.
GGACACCACTTGTAACTGGCTTGAAGTCTGACACAGCGCCAGCAACTCTAACCCTGTGGGTTCTGTCCTTAAGCCAGTTTGCAACCCATCTTGTGACATATGGGTTTACATTTAAGCTGGTAAGTTTTTCTACAATACCCGAGTGGGGTATTGTGTCGAAAGCCTTTGCAAGGTCAAGGTAGGCTGTATGGACTGCCTTTCCTCATCAATGGCCTTGGTGACAGTTTCCAAGAAGACCACCAAGTTCAAAAGGCATGATCTTCCCTTGACAAAGCCAAACTGGGTCGGGTCCAATGTCTGCAAGTCCCCTATATCTTTGTTTATGAGCTCCATTATGATCCTCTCCATAGCTTTGCAGACTAGACTTGTTAAGCTTATGGGGCGTAATTACCAGGGTCCGTGAGGCCGCCTTTGTGGAGTGGGACCACAGTTGCCGTCGCCACTCCTTGGGCACGTATCCTGTGGTAAGGCTGAGATTAAACAGCTGCCTTATGTGCGGGTTAATTCCTCATTTAGCTCGTAGCACACAGCCGGGGACACCATCCGTCCCATTGATGCTGTGTTTTTAGCTTTAGAGACCGCAGCTTTCACCTGCGCATTTGAGATGTCCGGGAGGCTACACTCGGCTGGGATAGTTATCTGTCCTTTAGGGGAGAGGGGTGAAGTTTGCACTGAACCTGTCTGCCAGTATGTTGGCAATGTCTGTGGGTTCAGTGATTTTTGTATCATTTTGGACTAATTCTGAGCATATCTGGGAGTTTCCACCCAGGTTCCTAACATAGCTGAAAAAGGCCTTATGATTGTCCTTTGAATCCATGGCAATTTTTCTCTCAAAATTGGCCTTAGTTGATTTTATGAGTGCTCGTATTTCTTTACTAATAATGATCAGGAGTGACTTCCCTTTTATGGATTTTGTTCTATCATGTAATAGCTTTCTCCTCTTATTGTAAAGTTTGTTAATGGCTGGGGTCCACCAGACTGGACGCTTGCCCTTTGTGGAAAGAGTCTTGGTTTTATTTGGGATTGCCTGATCCATGCAGTCCTGGAGGTGTTCATAGAAGGCATTTGTAAGGGCTTCCATGGCTTGGGTTGTGGTTTCCTCTGGCTCAGGGGCCTTGAAGGATACTACACCAGTCTTGAGTAGTGTGAAGTTTGCTTTAGAGAAGTTCTTCACTATGGTCTTTTTGTTTGGGGTGGGGCAGGATGTGGATTTCCAGTGAGATTAGTTTATGATCAGATCTCACCAATGAGGGATATACTTCGTGTGGAGCATTTTGTCCCCATGTTTGTGACAATGAGATCTAGTATATTTTCTCCTCTCATGGGAACAGTGACTAGCTGTTCCATGGCATTTGAATTTATGAACTCCAGGAACCGTTGGGCTAGAAAGTTAGGGCTTGAGTAATGTTCCCAGTCTATATTCGGGTAGTTGAAGTCACCCAATATGATGGTGTTTGGAGATACATTTATACCCTCCAGTGTCTTCAGGAAGGCTGTGTGGGGTTCCTGAGTTTGAGAGGGTGGCCTGTAGCATGCTACAATTTGTAGAGCAGTTTTGCCTATGGTTAGTTGCACCTGGATGGTTTCCGGCGTTGCCACCAACCTGGAGGTGTGGGTATCCTTTATGAAAATGGATACACCCTCCTTTGTGGTGTGGTTCGGGTTTTGGGGCCGAACGCATGATATGAGGTAAAACCTAATAGTGCCGGGTGCTCTCAGGAGCCTTGAACCAGGTTTCAGTTACAGCACAGACATCGATGTTCTCCATACTGAGAAGGGCCTCGAAAGTGCATTTTGAGATTTAGACTTCTGGCATTGAGCAGCATTACCCTCAGTTTCTTCCCATTTTGTTTTCTAGGGTGGTAGGTTTAGAATTTGAGCCTTGCCTAAAAAGGCACTATGGGGTGGCAAGAGCCTTAGCCAATATCCGAATCCCAGGTGACAGGTGCAAGCCGCCCCTTACGCAGCGTGGCTTGTCAAGCATGTCATCCCAGGCAGACAGACACTGGATCCCCTTTGAATGACACCAGACATTAAGCCAATTGTTAAAGCTGATCATCTTGTCTCTATATTGTGGCATCATTCTTGGTGAAGGAAGGATACTGCTCAGGGTTAGGGTCATACCTGCCTGGTCTACATAATCAGAGAGCTCCTCTATGTCTCTCTTCATGTAGTCCAGGGAGGTACGCCTCAGGTCGTTCACACCAGCATGGACAATGACTGTGTCATATTTGTACTTGCCGTGGAGTGACCCAGTGCTTGTGTTATGTGGCGGATTCTAGCCCGATAGGCAGCTTACTGTGACCCTCTCCTTGTTCAGCCTGGTGAGTGGGACGTCAGTGTGTCTGACTATGGAGTCACCTATGACAAGTATGTTTGGTGTTGTATTTGGCCTTAAGGGCTGTGACTGCTTTGCACACTGCTTTTGTGGTTTATGTGTTGCTTGTGGGGTGTCTTGAGGTAGCAGTTGTTTGGGTGTCTGCTTTGGAGGCCTCTGCTGTTTAGGTAAATTTTACTCAGAGCCTCCGAGTATGTCTTTGTGTGTTTATGTGTTTGATTCAGTGGAGTGGTAGCATTATGTGAGGCTGGTTTTGTGGTGTGTGTAGTTGCCTTCTCCTCCTGTCTGGTCTTGTCAGTCCTGAGTTGAAAGAGCTCAGCCTCCAGTTTGGCTAAATAGCTGCATCTCTCATAAAGTATTTGTGTTATGTGGGAGGAGGAGAGGGTTGTCTGTGTACATGAGGCAGTTATAACATTGCCTCAAGATTCCCAGATTCACCAGCTGGACCGAGAGGAGATTGACAACTGACCTTTGGACATGCTAGAATAATATTGGGAAATCCTTAATTGAAAACAAGGGCCAGTGGGGAGTGAGGGTGTAGTGCTTTTAATTTTTAGTGCTGACTTATATAATTGCTTTAGTGAGCAAGTGCCAGGTAACTTGAGTGCAATGTGTTACAAGTAACTAAATGCAAAAACGACAAACAGTAACTTTCTTAGTGAAACAAGGAAATAAGTACAGTAAGCAATGCAGATATCACTAGTGATTCACAGAAGCGCTGAGAAGTTGCGTATTAGGTGGAATTAGCTTCCAGGGAAATAACAAGCAAACAACAAGCATATAAACAAAGCTAGATTCAGCAGGCCTGGATCTAGTCTATGCTAGAGCAAACAAGGTGAACCAATTTCAGTACGATACAGTTCAAATATTCAGGCACTATAAACCTTTAACCAGAAATTCCCAGCTCAGAAGGGCAGAGTCCAGCCTCTTCTCCCACAAGAGTGCAGACCACGAACCTTCTTAATGTAAAATAACTGGCCTGAAGCCCAAGTGCCTAAACCAGAACTAATACACTTGGACACTGGGCTCTCAATCAGCAGTTCCCAACTTAGAAGGATGAAAGCTACCTGTCCTGCCACCACAGTGCTTGCAAACCTTCCTAATGTAAAACAACTGGTCTGAAGCCCAAGTGCTTAATCCAAAAGACTTGAATGATAGCTACACTTTAATCAAGTTACAACCAAGCAGTAATAAATACCATTGAATATTTTAGAGAATGTCTGGATTAGTGCTCAAGTTACACAAACAAAGCTAGATCCAGCAGGCCCGAATCCAGTCTATGCCACAGCAAACAAGGCACCAACTTCAGTAAGAGACAGTTCAGATATGCATGCACTATAAGCCTTTAACCAGAAATTCCCAGCTCAGAAGGGCAGAGTCCAGCCTCTCCTCCCACAAGAGTGCAGACCACGAACCCTCTTAATGTAAAATAACTGGCTTGAAAGCCCAAGTGCTTAAACCAGAATTAATACACTTTTAGAATAACAGACACTGAGCCCTCAATCAGCAGTTCTCAACCTAGAAGGATGTAAGCTACCTGTTCTGCCACAACAGTGCAGACCACAAACCCTCCCAGTGCAAAACAACTAACTGGTCTGAAGCCCAAGTGTTTAAACCAAAAGGCTTAGAATGAGTTGCACCAAGCAGTAATAAATACAATTGAGTATTTTAAGATGATGCAAAAGTAAAAAGAAGTAGGTAAAAACACAAGTACAGTAAAAGCAGATGAAATTTTTTCTGAACAAGTGCTGAGATCAAAGAAACAGATTTGAGTGCTGAAACTAGAAAACTGGCTAGTTATAAGAAAAAAAAACAAGCTAGAAGGCTTCCCTCAAACACAGAAGGGCTTGGGGGCTCAGAAGCCTACAAATAGTCTGTACCACTTAACAAGAAAGGCAGGAAATAAGCTTAATTAATTTTTTTTTTTTTTTTTTTTTTTTTTTTTTTTAAACTCTACACTCAAGTCCATGCTATGGGCATTTGCAGACCAGTTCAAGAGGGAGTTGGACAAATATTTGCCCCATCTGTTGTTTGCTTACAGAGAGGTGCCCCAGGAATCCACAGGTTTTTCACCCTTTGAATTGTTGTATGGGCATAAGGTGATGGGACCTTTAGATTTGGTTCAAAATGAATGGGAGGGTGAGTGTAAATCCCACAAGGAGTCTGTTGTGGCATATGTCCTAAATCTCAGGACAATGCTCAGGGAACTCATGAGCTTGGCCAAGAGGAATCTGGCAGAAGCCCAACATCAGAAAAAGGTCTGGTATGACAGGAATGCTTGAGCTAGAGAGAATGCTGTAGGGCAGCAGGTTATGGTTCTCATTCCTATCATACACAATAAGCTGCAGGCAGCTTGGGAGGGACCCTACAAGGTGGTAAGGAAGGTTAGTGATGTTAACTACATGGTATAACTGCTTGGCAGGAGCCAGGGGCATAAATTGTACCATGTTAACATGATGAAACCTTACCATGATAGGGAGGTTCTTGTGCTGAGTATTTGCAGTGGATGACAAGAGGAGTCTGAGGGGGATCTGGTGACTGATCTCAGTGAGGCTTGGGCTGACACCTCAGTGAAAGGGGTAGCAATGTTTCAGTAGCTATCTCCTCCCCAGGTATGAGAAATCCGAGCAGTATTACAGGAGTTTGGGGAAATGTTCACTGGGAAACCAGGGTGCACCCACCTGGTGCAGCACCATGTGGATACTGGACACCAAAGGCCTATTAAGCAGGTCCATTATAGGGTGCCTGAGAGAATCAAACAGACTCTGAGGGAGGAGATATAGAAAATGTTGGAACTAGTGGTAATTCAGGAGTCCAGCAGCCCCTGGGCCACCCCAGTGGCGCAGGTTCCAAAGAGGGATGGCAACACCAGGTTCTGTGTGGACTACAGGAAATTAAATAGTGTGTCCCCAATTATAGTACCATAGCTGCTCCCTTCACAGACATGACAAGGAAAAACAGGCCAGATAAAGTAGTGTGGACCCCAGCCTGTAAGCAGGCATTCCAGAAGCTTAAAAGAGCTTTGGGAGGACCCCCTGTGTTATCCAGTCCAGATTACAACAAAGAATTTGTTGTGTAGGTGGATGCTTCAAACCATGGGGTTGGGGCTGTACTTAGCCAGGTTTCCTCAGATGGAGAAGAACCCAGTGATATTTCTCAGTCGTAGGCTCCAACCCAGGCAAGAATGCTATGCATCTGTAGAAAAGGAATACCTAGCCATAGTGTGGACACTGCAAAAACTTCAGTCTTATCTGTATGTAAGGAAATTCACTGTAGTTACAGACCACAATCCCTTAGCATGGCTACATTGAGCTAGCCAGCAAATTGCCAAGTTACTAAACTGGAGCCTAGGGTTGCAAGCATATGATATGGCACTGCAGCACCACAGTATGGGTTAGCAATGCCAATGCAGATGGGCTCTCAAGACAGGGAATGGTGTAAGGTATTCCCAGATAGGCTCAACCCTCTCAAGCAATATTTCTCAAGGGTCACTTGAAAACCTAGCTTGAGTTTTCGGGGGGGGGGTGGCAGAGAAATGTGATATAGGGAAATATTGCCAGCCCAGCTATCTGGAATTTTGTAAATAAATCTATGTCATTTGTGAATATTGATATGATTTATTCAGAACCGTATGTTATGTACTGAGCTAAGATGTATCCACAGTGTACCCTGCTGGTACATAGAAGATTAACCTACAAAACTTAAGAATAGTTCAGGTTAAGTTACTTTATATCTGGGCCATAAACAAAAGGTGTTATCTCTCAGTTTCAATTCAAGAGACACAATGTCTAGAGCTAGAAATTTTTGTATTGTCTTGAAAAAGGAATAGTCACTAGGTTTAAGATGTGAAAGTGTTTTATTGCTTTATGACTTCCTAGCAGCTGCAAAGATCTGAGAGATATGTATTTCTCACACAGAGATGTTAAATTCTGTTAGTTTCTGTTTAGCCTGGGAACTGAAGTCAGGTGACAAAGAGTGATGTCATCCTAGCTGGCCCAGCAGTAATGTCTGATATTAATTTGGGAATTCTATCAGAGAGAGATTGTGCATTTTGTATTTAGTCTTGGGCCTAGCAAGGACATCCACTCATCATCACCATCTGCACTTGCCTTGTTGTAAATAAGATTTAGGGCATAGCATCTCTTTTAGATATAGATAGGAATATATAAATATTAGTTTAGATGTCTTCTGTATTTATTTGAGACTGTCCTGCAATGTTATTTTAAAATATTTCCTGTGATTTTGAACTCTGCAGTCACTGTATTGATTTACTGAATATTGTCTTGTTCTTTTATAAGTTATTAAATATATTTAAACCTATCTTTGTGACTGATATTTGTGAGACATATTTAAGCTCTTAGTGTACTTGTATATGTATTTGGTGACACTGTACAGGCCACTCCTAAATAGCCTTGCAAGTCTTGGTCAGACTACCATTTGGATTATTTGTAACATTACACAGTAGGATTGGACACTAAGGCTAAGGGCCTTAAAAGTAGCTGATAAGAGTGGTTGGTGGCAGTGAAAACTACCTTATAGTCTGGGCAGAAGGGGGCATAGCTAGTAAACCTGTGCCAGCCTTTCCCAGAAGTGTGTGCATTTGTATATAAATCAAACCTCAAAGTGTGTGTGTGTGTGTGTGTGTGTGTGTGTGTGTGTGTGTGTGTGTGTGTGTGTGTGTGTGTGTGTGTGTGTGTGTGTGTGTGTGTGTGTGTGTGTGTCAGCTACTTGAGCAGAGATATGAAGCACTGGTTGGACAGAGAGGGTACTGGAGATTTTGACTTGGTCACTCTGCTGAGATCTCAACCCTATAGCTGTGCCAGTGGGGAGTCTTATTGGGGATCTGGAGAAAGAGGGAGAAACAAGAACCAGACTGACTGTGGTCTCTGTGTACTCTTAAGAAAAATTGCACTTTGCAGTGTGTGTACTTGTCATCCTCCCAGTGTGTACGTCCCCTGGCTGTTGCCAGTGGTAAAGATTCAGGCTCCTTGATTACTGTGCCAGTGCAGGGGCATCACACCGTGAGCCACAGCCCTGCACTTAAATTATTCATTCTGGTACTAGCACTTTGATAGATGGCAGCATCTATGAAGGTACAAGGCTGAGCTTCTACCTGGAATGACAAAGAGACCAAAATTATTCTCTACCTTCTTGGAAAGTCATACCTGGATAATACAGAGTCATGTGTACGTGGATCAGATTATTCTGAATAAATACTGGAAAAAAATACTCAGATGTAGGCAGGTCTTATTTCTCATTAGTTTCACTTAAAGATCCAACTCATCATGGGCTTATAATAAGTATTACAGCTTATGAGTGGCTGATTAATTAGATGAGAATTTGATGGGGGCTGTGACTGTTGTAAGGTTTGATGAGTCGGGTTGGAGGTGCCGTTGTCTCCGCCAGACTGCATTGATGTAATCCATGGGCATGGGGATCAGGAAAGCTGTAATCTTTAATTTCATGACAAGGAAGCACACGGAAAGTACCAGTCACTACTAGGATAAATTTGGGAATTGGGAAGCCTGTAATCACTCCATAGACAGGGACAGAATCTCACTTATCTCAACTAAGTGCCTGTCGCACTTTTGTTGGCATATAACACTGCTAGCAGGACAGACACTGTACTGAAAGTGATGACTTTCAAGAACCACATGGCTCCCCCACAGCATATATTAAAATCAGATACACAGATTGATAAATATTTTAATAAATCATGAATTAAAGTTCCAGCCTTATGATCAGCCTTCCTGAAAATGCCATATTGATTGCTCTATGCTTTATTTTGTTTCAGTAATTTTAACTTACTCTAAATTGACTGAAAACAGGTTATTTTTATCACTAACTGGAAAATAATTGAGAGACTGTTTACTTCCAGCTGCTATTTTTAAGTTATTGTACTTGACTAAAAGAAAGTTATTTTATGCACCTTTCACAGGAGTATGATGACATCATCTAAAATCAATTTGACTTTCTGATTCATATTCCTAATCAAAACAGATTAAAGTTAATGACTTGCTCTCTCAATATAACTTAACATATAGAGGCCTTTTCTTGTTTCAGAAGAATCAGCATTGCATTGTTTGTCCTCACAGCAGACTTTACTTGAATTTCTTATTTCTAGTGCTTTCTCAGCTTTCTTGCACCGAATATGTATTCTAGCTTTGCTTCACTTGTCATTACAGTGCACTTTCTGATGTGTTGACTGAAGGGCACAGTCATATTGACCAGATATACTGTTTTGCAGTTGTAACATTTATTAATGCCATGCTTTGTGCTATCTTCCCACAAAACATTAATGTTGTAGAGGCATAGATGCTAAGAGCTTTTTTCAAGATTTGCATCTGTTGGCATCCATGTTGATACAGGATTAAGCTCGGTAAGAACCAATCATATTTTTTGAAATGCATTGCAGAGTTTTCTGACCCTCCAAAGCATAGCAGGTTCAAGCAGTTCCCAGGGACAATACTATGAATCATCACTGCCCCCAGCTCTTCAAGTGAAGAGCAAAAAAAAAGTACTTCAATGTGGCAGGCTTATTTCTTAAACCTGATTGGTCAGAACTGTTTATTTATTGCAAGCACAGAAGCAGCACTTGTTATTTTCTGATGAAGTTCTAAATAATAAAGGAACGAAAGCTCTCAAAAATCTGTCTTGTACTTCGTGGAACGCCTTTGTATTGCTACAGTTTTTAACCTCCCTCCAAGAATTCATCAGTTACAGAGAACCCTTCCACTGGATCCATGGCAGAACGTCTCTTCGCTGAGCTCATCTCCAACAGCCAAAACCTCTTCAACCTGACAAACCACTCTACTCCTCAGGATGTCATTGGCACCTTCCAGGAATTAGCTGACACAACTGCCAAAACACAGGATCTGCTTCAGAGCCTCAACAACCAACTCCATGGATGGACCACAAACAGCCATGCATCCGACGACTCAGCAGCTGGCCCCACTGCTCCAGCTCCAGTCCCCAGTGGACAACTCAATCAGTTACTTGATAGTAACAACAAGAACCCTTTCATACAGGATGAGCAAGACCAACCAATCCAATGATCAGACACTCTCAACCTAATAAGTAACAACATAGGCCACTGTAAATCTCTCATCTACAAAATGGAAAGACTGCTCTTACTATACAAAAGTATCGAGTATGACTCCTTCTACCTTAATCATTGCATTTTAAGCAACATAGTTCCACAAGTACTCTGGAGCTACCGTTTCCCTATGGCATGACCCGAGACTTCCAAATATACAAGGAGGACTCCAGCATTTACAATGAAGTAGGCATACAACTACTCAAAGCACTGGTCAAGGATAACCACCACAAACTAGACAACCTTAAGAAGGACATTTTTGACCTACAAACTGTGGTCCTACAGCACCCATCATTCCATCTGCACAGCCAGCTGTGGGACAGTATCCCAGCTGATATCAACAGGCATGTTGCCACCATTATTCAGAGAAAGAATAAGAAATTACTTTGAGACACAGAACAATACAACAATCAACTAGCCTACCTGGTTGCAGATGACCACAACAGATGCATCAATCACCAACCACCTCCTCACCCACAGTATGACACAACTGTGTCCAACACTTCCAAAACTAAAAGTCTTGCACCCATATCCTCACTAACACCACCCTCAGCCATGACTTCTAATGACCCCACAGAATGTCATCACGAGGACACCACCAATGGCAATTTTTTAGCCCAAGGCCACACGAACAACAATGACAGATGAAGACAGACCACCAGAGGGAGATACAGAAGAAGCCATGGCTCATCCACCAGGGACAGAGAGAAAGGGAGAGGTCGCAGCAGATCTTGAACACAGAGTCGATAATAAACCTTCCTTCATCCCCAACCCACTGCACTGGAACACAGACATCTTCAACCTCTCCTCCTTTGACCTCTCGACCAACATTGATGTCCTTAAAAAAGGATTTACTTTCACCCCACCATAAAGGGCCAACCTTTGCAATAGGCTTTTGGATTTACATTTATACCTTAGGAAATTAAACCTAAACCCTTTGCATCACACTGATGACAGTGAGGATAGTGATGAGGGCCTTCAAACAGCCTTAACCCACCCCCTTAAACCCAGGACTTATACAGCCCACTGCTACACAATACCCTGGATGCCTTCCTCTTTGTGTATGACCAGGAAATCCGAAAGGTAGTCTCCAGATGACATTGGGGTAAGTGCTTTAAGCTCAATTCATCCGAATCAGCCGCAATCAAAGAACTCAGTGACTGTAAAAAAAACCCGCATCATGAAAGCAGACAAAGGAACTGGGACTGTGGTAATGGACTTTAATGAAGACATAGATAAAATAGAATCAAATTTAAAGAACAATGAATTTTATAAACCTATGTCATTAGATCTAGTACACAAATGGTTTAAACTTGTTGATGAAAAACTGTTAACCTGTTTGGTAGAAAATAACATTTCTTCTGAAGAATTAAATTTTTTAAGGAGAGACAAACCCTGCTTGGGAAAACTTTTTCAAATCCCCAAAGTCAACAAACACACAAGTAACCCCCCTTTCAGGCTCATTGGATCTTCTAAAACAACTAAAACTGAGAATATCTCACAATTCCTTGCCCTTATTCTCTACTCAATAGTTCAGAAGACTCAATACTTCTTGCGTTACTTGTGGTTGTTCCTCCATGAACTCCACAAATACGGAGTCACCCACCAAGACCGCTGCCTAATTACCTTGGACACAGAGGCACTGTACCCCAGTATCACTCACCAGGATGGCCTCCAACTCACCAGGACCTACTTAGAAAAATATACGTCCTTCCCCATAACCAAAATAGAAACCATATGTGAAGTTGTTTCTCTAGTCTTGCATAACAACTTTTTTCATTTCAACCAAAATGTGTATCACCAACAGAGAAGAGTAGCAATGGGGTCCAAAATGGCCCCATCCTACATGAACCTTATCCTCAGTGCCTGGAAAGCAGAGATTCTTCCCACTATTGTGGGTTTCAACAAAGCCAAACTATACAAAAGATACATTAATGATATCTTCTTTGTATGGCAAGGCACCCCCCAGGAATTAGACGTCTTTAAGATATGAACAACAGTATTGATTTTCTCCACTTCTTGACTTCACACACAGGCATCCATGTACATTTGTTAGACGTGAAGATCTTCCTTAATCTCGCCACCTGCTCTTTCGAGTCTAACATATTCCATAAGAGCACCTTCAGGAACAATTTCCTAGAGTTTTCCAGCCAGCACCCCATGTTCATGAAAATCAGTGTAGTAACAGGACAAAAGGTATGACTATCCTGCATCATCAGCAATTAATCCATTTACCAGGAAGAGTGCAGCCACTTGCTCAAACTCTTTTCTGAATGTAACTGACCCGATGACCTCTTACCAGTTTGTACTCAGAGGTCTCTCTCACCAGGAATACCAAATTTCATCTCCTCTTGAAACATGGCTTTCTACTCAAAACTCCGAGCAGACTAAAGCAAGACTTTGTTCCGAACTTCCTCCTTTCCATCAGCCAGGACATGTACCCCATCATGGATATCCTTAAAAAATACTGGTGCAGTATCCACCGGGACAGAGAACTATGCAGACCTTAGGGGAATGACCAACCTTTTGCTACAAAAAACTAAAATACTAAAATCTGTTTGAGCAGCCCAAGCATTATGTCCTATCCCCAGCCACAGACTTCCATCCTTCCAAACCAGGCATACTACCCTGTGGCCAGTGCACCATCTTTAAACACATCCTTACATGCACCACATATACCTTCCCCCACAACAAATACATGATTCAGCTTAGGGATCATCTGGACTGTAACTCCTGTGATGTTATTTATGCCAGTATTTGCTCCACCTGTAATAGCTTTTACATAGGTAAAATGGCCACAACGTTGTCTGATACACTACACTCAAAGAACACTAAGCAGTCACCTGGCACTCAGACAACAAAAATGCGCTAGCCAAACACAGTCGCATTTGCATTGATTTCATAGGATTCAAGTTTCTTATACTGGAAAAAATTCCCCACTTTATTAGGGACATGGAAACCTTTCTGAGTGTGTGAGAACTCACATACCAGCTAAGCTTGCAGGCCGACATCCCCCCAGGCCTCAACGAAAAGCATCAAATGCACTCTGAAAGTGTACATCTAACCCACCTAGTTTTTATCTAAGACATAAACAAGTACAATCAGTGCATATACAAGATAAAACTGTAGCACAGCTCCATCTATTTGTCAACAGCAAAAGTCTTCTGAAATTTTGATCATTGTCTACCTCTACTTGTTTCAGCAATAGCACCACCTTTTTCAGTCTAGTATTCATACAAACCTCTAAATTTGTACAGCAGCACCTAACTTTGATCTTTAGTGTTTAATAAGTTGTCAGGTTTTTTGATCTATGCAACAGTGTCACCTGTTTGTCAATTGTTGACGCAACATCTTTTTCAATTGTCTTAATCTTAAGATTGGAGTCTGCATGTCCTCATTGCATTCATGTCGATTTCCTCCGGGTGCTCCGGTTTCCTCCCACATTACAAAGACATGTGACTGAAGCCTTTCTTCCCGGGCCAGTGCTGAAAATTGGCTTCATTCCAAGTTGGACTTTCCCAGTAAACAAATGTTAAATAATAAATAATAATAAATAAATAATTCATGTGACAGTGAGACCTATTTTTCAGAAACATACTCAAATGAAGCTCTAAATGATTAAAGCACCATCTATCTTTGATTCAGAGTTTCTGGATCATTTTGGCTCTCATCAACGAAATGGATTATAAGTTGTTTAAATGTAGGAGTTTCAGTTTCAGGTGGCTTTATCTTGCCTTGACAAAACAAAAAGCCAAAGCGGTTAAGGCAGGGGAGATTTCGCCAGACACTCACTTTGATCTAGTGAAGACTATTATTGATGTTAAACTATTCATTCAGAATTAAACCTAAGAATTTTTTTGGGAGAGGTGCCTACACTTTAAATAATTTTAGAATTTCCAGTGCTCCTTAACCCTCCATTAGGATAAACTTAAAATCTTGATCTGGCTTGTGAGTTGGACTACTTAAGGTATGGACAAAATTGACCAATGTACCAAAGATCTAAGCAAAAATACCCAGAGAAAGAGGGACCCTTAAGAGATATTGAGAGATTAAGAGAATATGGGTTATATGTAAGGAGGGAAAGGGAGATTGGCTTATATTTTATGATCATTGTATATATATTTTAAATAAATGTTAACCCATCTAGTATGGGTCCATATCACACGAAGTCAATTTAATATGCTTAATGTGAGATATGTGTAGCTTGAGTTGTTGTAGATACTACTATGACTTACTATTGAGATTACTATTGATATAGATATTTAAATATGACAGCAATTTAATTGCACAGCAATTTTAAGCATTATTTACCACAAACAAATAGAGACCAGACTTAGACCCATTGTTGATGGGGTGCTGCAGCAGAGTCTGCTATTTCATCTCATGCATCATCATTTGAAAAAAAACACCTTAAAAAAAGAAATTGCAAAAAAAAGAAAATGCAAGATTTAGTGGTTTTTTTTGAAATATATGAAATATCCATTATAATTTCCTTACTATTTCATGTTCCTATACATTTTAGGACGGGTAGCCTGTGATTCACACAATTTTGAGGATTAGGGATGAGAATACCATCTGTTTATAGAGGCTAGGAATGTTATGGATGATACCATCTGTTTAGTTTTAATTTTATTGGAAACACGCCTGTTTTGGTTTGTTTTTTTTTTATAAATTTGAAGGGTTGCTACATGTAGGGGCCGGCCATGGTTCACTGGGCTAGTCTCTATTCTGCCTATTATGGATGCATTATACTCATTGGGAGAGGGTACTTTACTCTCAAGAGAAACTTGGATTATCTATGAAATCACCACTGGACATGTTCTTTTCAGGGCGACATACATCCTTTTATGAACCCAATTTGATGTCAATCCCAATTTTCTTTCAACTTGACTTTGATTAGAGTGATTTTTTTGACCCATTTTTTTGAGTTTCATTTCTTATACACTAATGAAAAAGGGTTAATTCCAGGTTTACAAGTAGAATTTATCACAGGTTTAACAACCTGAATTTAGCAGTTCCCAACTTACTGGTTTCGGCATCACTTCCGTTATCCAGCTCCCATCCTTCGTGATGGTAAAGCGAGCGGAAGAGAGTAATATGGTAAGAGTTTTGGAAGAATGTAAAATGATTGGAAGAATGTTTTGGAAGAATGTAATATAACTTGAACTTAGTCAATGAGATAAGAGATATTTCCATTTCCAAGTTAGGGGTGAAGATAACACATTCCCATGGAGTGGCATCCATCACACCTGTGTTAGAGGGAAAGGGTACATATCAGTAAACATGGCATTGTACAACATTTTGCAAAATACAAACTAATTTGTACATTGTGTAGGAGATTTTGTGTACTTTTATTAAGGACATTTTTTTGATTAAGAGAGAATTTGACAAATGATAGGGAGATGAGAATCAAACTTTAGAAAACTCAAGAATTGAATTTACAAATCCAAGAATTTTAAAAAACCTTTTTAATTTAAAACCCTAAGGCGAGAAAAGTTTAAAAGTGGTATATGAGAGCCAAGCCTGCAAATTTATTAATGAGGATACCATTTTTTCCATACTGAAACAGGTGGATGATGCCCCACTTGTAGGTCCTTGGCAGGTTCAAACTCATGGAGGAGTTGTATTGGCAAATAAGGACTGGCGTCTCATTTTTCCCCAGGACTAAAAATAACAAATATCTATAACATCCATTTTAAAAGAAATTGGCATTAAAAGAGTAGTTTAGTAGATTTAGTTAACTTAGAGTTTCTGGATCTCCAATTATCAGCTCATTTTGTTTTTATTTTATTTACCTAATTCATTTTTCTGTTTTGGCAGGCTTTTTTTCTTAAACCTGATTGGTCAGTACTGCATATTTACTGCAAGCTCAGAAGCAGCACTTGTTATTTTCTGATGAAGTTCTAAATAATAACAAAATGAAAGTGCTCAAAAATTCAACTGTTAAGTGTGTTTTGTTTTGTGACTTCGTGGGACCCCTTTCTACTTCAATGTAGTAAGCCATTTGATAAGTTGTATGTAATTGACTTATTACAGTAAGATCTAACTACCCCCTCAGCTCTTCCACTGAAGAGGAAAAAAACAAATATTCTTTCTACTGGCACACCAGCCAGGTGACCAGATGCATAACACCCCCTCCTCCTTCTCAGCATTTCAGATCTCAATTCTGCACCCGGCCCCAACTCTCCTTCAACAAATTTTATTAAAAAATATTTTTAAACTATAGCAAACAGTTGCTACAGTTTATACCCTGCCTGCATGGAGAATTACAGTGCTCAAGTTTTAGTTAAAAAAATCTTTTTAACTGAAGCAAATGGCTTCCTACAGTTTAGGCCAAGCATGGAGTACAGTATTGCATTAAAGAGAGCTCTGGATCGGCTGACTGTGTTCTCCAATATTTGCACCTGGGGCAGTTGCCTCTCTCACCCTTCCCTAACTACACTACTGCTGCCCCATATAAACCTGCAGAAGTATGATATGTTGTACCAGATTTCAAAGCCTTTGAAAGAAGATAATCACTTTACCACTGTCAAACAGAAGGCAGGCAGAAACATAGTTTCCATCTGAAGAATGGACTGCTATAAAAGATTGTAAACATTTGTCCTTCCACACTTTTTGTTTAGAAGTATAACAGTGCAAAGTATCTAACTCTGTTTTACCTTCTGCTGTTGTTCTTTGCTGATTGGCACTGTCTGCTGTCAGTCCCTAGAGTGAGACTAGATCTTAACAGCACTTAGGAGCAAATCTTTCTGACGTCAGAAATGTGTTTGACAAAGCTTGTCTTTTTCTCATTTTTATTAGCATATATGTAGTAAATCTGTAATGTTGTCCGCATATGTCATGTGGCAAACGTTTTACACCGGATGCCCTTCCTGACGCAACCCTCCCCATTTATCCGGGCTTGGGACCGGCAGGAAGAAATACACTGGCTTGTGCAGTCAACAGTTCAGAGTAATGGTGGGTGTGGAAGAGAGGTGAAGAAGAGAGTACAGGCAGGATGGAGTGGGTGGAGAAGAGTGTCAGGAGTGATTTGTGACAGACGAGTACCAGTAAGAGTGAAAGGGAAGGTCTACAAGAGGGTAGTGAGACCAGCTATGTTATTTGGATTGGAGACAGAGTGGCATTGACAAAAAAGCAGGAGTCATGGGTGAGTTAAAGATTTAAGATTTGCACTGGGTGTGATGAGGGTGGACAAGATTAGGAATAAGTATATTAGAGGGTCAGCCCAGGTTGGACAGTTTAGAGACAAAGCCAGAGAGGCAAGATTGTGTTGGTTTGGACATGTGCTGAGAAGGGATGCTGGGCATATTCGGAAAAGGATGCTAAGGATGAAGCTGCCAGGTAAGAGGAAAAGAGGAAAAGAGGAAGGTCTAAGATAAGGTTTAAGGATGTGATAAGAGAGGACATGCAGGTGGTTGGTGAGACAGAATAAGATGCAGAGGACAGGAAGAAATGGAAACGGATGATCCGCTGTGGCGACCCCTAATGGGAGCAGCCGAAAGAAAAAGAAGAAGAAGAAGATTAGCATATATGTACTATTCATTGTACTATATAATATTCAGTGTCATAAATAGTAACAGACATACAATGTTTATTTATTTATTTATTTATCTATTTGCTTGTTTGTTTGATTTCATGGAACACTAATAATAACGGACTGGTTTTAGGAGCCAGCTGTAATAGGTGTGAATCCATACAATCAAAGATACTGGCCATATTCTAAGTTAAAATTATAAAGCAAAGTTCCAACTAACAGTAACCTTATATCTTTCAACAGCAAAGTTTGCTGGAATTTTTTTAATACCAACTTGACATAGAAGAAACAAACCTATGAACTGATTTTTACATTTTTTTAATCTTCATTTAATATATTTAGCAGGCAGAAGCAATGTAAATATCTTGTTAACAGAAGATGGTGTGCAAATATATATCATATATACAAAAGTTCCATGCAAAAAGAATACAAGGTGTAACAAACCTGCCTTATGCAGAGAGCCTTAAAGCCCTTTCCCTCTACTCAGTCTTCTATAGATTGCATTTGTAAGTCAAAGACTACCAGAAATACAAGGTCTAGGGACCTGAAGTTCATCTGCAACTTAAACAGAACATTCTGGAGAGACATATGTGTCCTAGAAACTATCCCTTTTATGGAACAGGCTTCCCATCCATGTGATGTTGAGTTCTCCTATTACCCAGTTTAAAGACAAATTAGACCATTGGATGGGGAATAGGAAATTCATACAGGGCCTGGCAACCATGTCCCTTATGGACAGAGGTGGCTTATAAATGCCTGGCCCTTGATGTCCTTTTCAAATGCAGGACATCATTATTCTTTTGGGAAAACTTGGCTAGGCTTAGAAAGGACCCTTGGATTGTTAGCCTATGAATCTATGAATCTATATGGATAGCCATTTAAAACACTGAGTCCTGTTAGAGTGAGTCCTGAAACACAGAGACTGAATGACTGAAGAACAGACTTACAAATCTTCTTCTTGTTCTTCTTCTTTCGGCTGCTCCTGTCAGGGGTCGCCACAGCAGATCAACTGTTTCCATTTCTTCCTGTTCTCTGCATCTTGCTCTGTCACACCAACCACCTGCATGTCCTCTCTCACCACATCCATAAACCTTATCTTAGGCCTTCCTCTTTTCCTGTTACTTGGCAGCTTCATCCTTAGCATCTTTTTTCCAATATACTCTGCATCCCTCCTCAACACATGTCCAAACCAATGTAATCTTGCTTCTCCAAACCTTCCAACCTGGGATGACCCTCTAATATACTTATTCCTAATCCTGTCCATCCTCATCACACCCAGTGCAAATCTTAACATTTTCAACTCTGCCATGTCAAGCTCGGACTCCTGCCTTTTTGTCAATGCCACTGTCTCCAAACCATATAACATAGTTTGTCTCACTACCCTCTTGTAGACCTTCCCTTTCACTCTTACTGGTACTCATTTGTCACAAATCACTCCAGACACTCTTCTCCACCCACTCCATCCTGCCTGTACTCTCTTCTTCACCTCTCTTCCACACTCACCATTATTCTAAACTGTTGATCCCAAGTATTTAAACTCATCCACCTTCACCACCTCCACTCCCTGCATCCTCACCATTCCTCTATCCTCCCTCTCATTCACACACATATATTCTGTCTTAGTCCTGCTGACCTTCATTCCTCTTCTCTCTAGAGCATATCTCTACCTCTCCAGGGTCTCCTCCACCTGTTCCCTACTCTCACTACAGATCACAATGTCATCTGCAAACATTATAGTCCATGGGGACTTCTGTCTGATCTCGTCTGTCAACCTGTCCATCACTATTACAAATAAGAAAGGGCTCAGAGCTGAACCTTGATGTAATCCCACCTCCACTTTAAATGCATCCGTCACTCCCACCACAGACCTCACCACTGTCACACTACCCTCGTACATATCCTGTACCACTCTTACATACTTCTCTGACACACCCGACTTCCTCATACAATACCACAACTCCTCTCTAGACACCCTGTCATACGCTTTCTCTAAATCCACAAAGACACAATGCAACTCCTTCTGACATTCTCTGTACTTCTCCATCAACACTCTCAAAGCAAACATTGCATCTGTAGTGCTCCTTCCTGGCATGAAACCATACAGCTGATCACTAATCATCACCTCCCTTCTTAACCTAGCTTCCACTACTCTTTCCCATAACTTCATGCTGTGACTGATCAATTTAATACCTCTGTAGTTACTACAGCTCTGCACATCACCCTTATTCTTAAAAATTGTTACCAAAACACTTTATCTCCATTTCTCAGGCATCCTCTCACTTTCCAAGATTTCATTAAACAATCTAGTTAAAAACTCCACTGCCATTTCACCTAAACACCTCCATGCTTCCACAGGTATGACATCTGGACCAACAGCCTTTCCATTCTTCATCCTCTTCATAGCTATCCTTACTTCCTCCTTGCTAATCCACTGCACTTCATGATTCACAATCTGCACATCATCCAACCTTCTCTTTCTCTCATTCTCTTCATTCATCAGCCCCTCAAAGTACTCTTTCCATCTGCTCAACACACTCTCCTCGCTTGTGAGTACATTTCCCTCATTATCCTTTATCACCCTTACCTGCTGCACATCTTTACTAGCTCGGTCCCTCTGTCTAGCCAATCGGTACAGGTCCTTTTCTCCCTCCTTAGTGTCCAACCTTGTATACAACTCTTCATATGCCTTATCCTTAGTCTTCGCCACCTCACTCTTTGCCATGTGCCTCATCTCCTTATACTCTTGTCTACTTTCTTTATCTCTCTGACAATCCCACTTCTTCTTCGCCAACCTCTTTCTCTGTATACTCTCCTGTACTTCTTCATTCCACCACCAGGTCTCCTTGTCCTTCTTCCTCTTTCCAGATGTCACACCAAGCACCTTTCTAGCCATCTCTCTTACTACTCTGCTGTACTTAACCAGCTATTCTGTAACTCTTCACTGCCACCCAGTGCCTGTCTTAACTCTTCCCTGAACATTACCTCACAATTATCATTTTTCAATTTCCACAATTTGATCCTTGGTGCAGCCATCACACTCATCCTCCTCTTCTTGATCACCAATGTCATCCTGCAAACCACCATCCTATGCTGCCTAACTACACTTTCCCCTGCCACCACTTTACAGTCCCCAATCTCCTTCAGACTGCCCTTCTACATAAGATATAATCCACCTGTGTGCATCTTCCTCCACTTTTGTATGTCACCCTATGCTCCTCCCTCTTGTTAAAATATGTATTCAACACAGCCATGTCCATCCTTTTTGCAAAATCTTACAAAAACTAAGTCCAAGATTGCCATTTGCCGGAATATTCCCTTTTCTCTGAGGTATGGAGATCTCAGAGTTGGTATATATAATTTTGGGGTAAACATCTTGAGTGCAGCGGTGCTTGCCCCCCCACCCCCCCAAAACATTTTTTTAAAGAGAAGAGCAATTTTGAAGATTCAATTTTTTTCCTGGATTTTTTTTTTTTGGCAATGTTGGCACTCAGCATTTCAAATGCCGACATTTCAGTAGAGACCCTGTCGTATGATGATAAATACAGAATCACTGAAGTTTTGTTCAGCATGTGCATCAGAAGTAGACTATCTAACTTGATATTTAAGAAGCTTCATGATATATGTTTTTTAATTACTAGTAAATTTTAGTATGTTCATAGAAACCAAATTTTTACTATAAAACCACCTCTGAAGCCATACTAGTGATGTGTAACTAGTAACTGCATCAGTGTAGAGTGATTACTTTGCATGTTGAGCAGCACAATCCCATAAATGGCCCAGTCTAATCTCTAGCCCCAAAAGCATCCTTAGTCAGCCCACTATTAACCCCATGAGCATTGCACCTTTGTAGTTCGCCCAGGAAAGGACCATATATCATGGATATGGACTTTCTCAATTTCTCCACGGCCAGTCTGGTGGATGTGGATGTATTGAGACAATGTAACAATTGTCTGATGTTTATTCACAGCCATTAATCCTCTAAGAAACAAATACAGTATGCGAGAGATGTATATAGTTTCATAGTTTCATAGTATAGTACTAGGCTATCTGCCCTGGGGCATTTGTAAGCCTAGCCATAGTGATGTGGCTTTTGCCACCCCATGAAATGGTACAAAAATGTACAGAATAAGTTTAGAATACTGTGCCTCTGTCTAGTAGTGACACAATGAAGGTCCCCTTATATAATAGAATTAGTTTACTGTGCCCTGTATAGCAGTGACACAGATGTGACCCCTAGGTGAACTTACGATCTCCCATCCACTCATCAAGATTTCTCTTGAAGAGAGTCAGTGAGGGGCTCTGCCTAATACGAACTGGGATCTTGTTCCAAAGCATGGGAAGCCTCTGGGTTATGAATCTATCCCTCCAGCATGTCCTATTCATACTTGTGCCAAGGTTTAAGTCTTTAGCTCTCGTGGTCCTGATGGATTTGGATTTTTTGAGGTGGAGCATGTCCATCAGATCCTGATTTGACATGGCCTTGTACATCAGACAGAGATCACCTCTGAGCAGGCGGTATGCTACTGAATAGAGCTGAAGTTTCTTTAGTCTGGCAGAATAAGACATATGTTGGAGACCCTTGATCCTCTTGGTGAGGTACTTTTGTGGTCTCTCCAGCTGTTGCAAATGCCGGGTGAGGTACATACCAAATGGGGCATTGTACTCAATCATGGGTCTGATGAGGGAGGAATATAGGGGTACAATGACATCCTTGGATCTGGATGTGAATCCCTTTATGATGGGGTGTGCAAGGTAGAATGTTTTTCTAACCACTTTGGCAACGTGGGTGTCAAATGAGAGGTCGCTGTCAACTTGGGTCCCTAGGTCCCTGATTACTTTTTCCATACTCAGTGGGTTGCTGTCTATGTGATAATTTGTGGGTAATTTGTTTTTCCCAAAGGGGATGACTATACATTTTTTGGCATTTAGTTTAAGGCCGTGACTCCGGCACCAGTTGTCCGTTTCTGTGAGGCCTTTTTGTAGGATGTGTGTGTCTGCTGGTCTATCAACTATGGCGCCTAGTTTGCAGTCATCTGCGAACTTTGTCAGCCACAACCCTCCCATGTTTGCTTTAACATCTGAGAAGTAAATGCTGAACAAGAAGATCCCTGTGGGACACCACTTGTGACTGGCTTTGAGTCTGACATTGCTCCAGCGATTTTAACTTTATGGGTTCTGTCCTTTAGCCAGTTTGCAACCCATCTAGTGACATAAGTGTTTACTTTTAAGCTGTTGAGCTTATCTATGATGCCTGAGTGGGGTATTGTGTCGAAGGCCTTAGCCAAGTCCAGGTATGCTGTATGGACTGCTTTGCCCTCATCAATGGCTCTAGTGACTGTTTCGAAAAAGTCAACCAGGTTTAAAAGGCAGGATCTGCCCTTTACAAAGCCAAACTGGGTGGGGTCAAGTGTCTGTAGGTCCCCTATGTCTCTGTTTATGAGTTCCATAAAGATTCTTTCCATAGCTTTGCAGACCAGGCTGGTTAAGCTTATGGGGCGTAGTTACAGGGTCTGTAGAGGCACCCCCCTTGTGGAGTGGGACCACTGCTGCTGTACGCCAGTGTTCAGGTACATATCCCGAAGTAAGGCTAAGGTTAAATAGCATTTTTATGTGTGGGTTTAGCTCCTCTTGGAGTTCACATAACAGATACTGTCAGGTCCCATTGATGCTGTGTTTTTCCTTTGTTTAGGGCGGTTCTCACTTGGACGTCTGAGAAGACAGGAGATTACATTCAGTTGGGATAAGTATTTCTTCTTTTGGGGGTGAAGGAGGGGAGAAATTTGCACTGAACCTGTCAGCCAGAATGTTGGTAGTATCTGTGGGTTCAGTGTATTTTTTGTTGTTTTGAACCAACTCTGAGCATATCTGAGGGTTTCCGGTTTCTAACATAGCTGCAGAAGGCTTTGTGGTTATCTTTAGTGTCCTTAGCGATTTTTCTCTCAAAGTTGGCCTTGGATGTTTTTATGAGAGAACGTAGTTTTCTGCTAATGTTGATCAGAGATGTCTTCCCTTCATGGGATTTTGCTCTGACGTGCAGTAGCTTCCTTCTTTTGTTATACAATTTGTTTATGGCTGAGGTCCACCAGACAGGATGCTTACCTTTGGTGGAGAGAGACTTGGATTTGTTTGGGATTGCATGATCCATGCATTCTTGGAGATGTCCATATAAAGCATTTGTGAAGGATTCGGTATTGTGGGATGTGGTATCCACTGGCACAGTGGGCTTAAAGGATACCATCTCAGTCTTAAGAAGAGTGAAGTCTGCTTTTGAGAAGTTTTTCACTGTGGTCTTTTGTGCTGGGGGTGGAGGTGGGATATGTATATCCAGGGTGATTAGTTTGTGGTCAGATCTCACTAGTGAGGGGTATACTTCCGGTGTGGAGCATTTTGTCCCCATGTTTGTGATGATCAGGTCTAGTATATTATCTCCCCTAGTGGGAGAGGTGACCAGTTCTTCCAGTGCATTTGAATTTATGAATTCCAGGAACCTTTGGGCTAGGGTATTAGGGCTAGAATAATGTACCCAATCTATGTTTGGGTAGTTGAAGTCTCCCAGTATGATGGTATTTTGTGATACATTCATATCCTCCAATGTCTTCAGGAAGGCTGAGTGGGGTTCTTGAGATTGGGAGGGTGGTCTGTAACATGCTACCAGTTGTATAGCAGTTATGCCTATGGTTAGTTGCACCTGTATGGTCTCTGATGCTTCATGTATTGCTACTAACCTGGAGGTGTGGGTTTCCTTGATGAATATGGACACTCCCCCTCCCTTTGTGGTTTGGCCCGGGTTTTGGGGCCGAAAAGCATGATACGAGGTATAGCCTGGTAGTGCTGGGGTGCTCTCAGGAGCCTTGAACCAGGTTTCAGTTACTGCACAGACATCGATGTTCTCCATGCTGAGGAGTGCATCAAATGCCTGCATCTTGAGATTTAGACTTCTGGCGTTGAGCAGCATTACCCTTAGTTTTTTTCCATTTTTGTTTTCTAAGGAGGTGGGTTTGTCTGTTGAGCCTTGCCTAAAAATGGCACTATGGGGGTGGCAAGAGCCTTAGCCAATATCCGGAAGCCCAGTGGTGACAGGTGTAAGCCATCCCTTGGCAGCGTGGCTTGTCCAACATGTCATTCCAGGCAGACAGACATTGGATCCCCTTAGAATGACACCAGTACTTGAGCCAATTGTTAAAGCTGATCATCTTGTCTTTGTATTGTGGTATCATTCTTGGTGAGGGCAAGATGCTGCTCAGGGTCAGGGTCATACCAGCCTGGGCTACATAATCAGAGAGCTCCTCTGTGTCTCTTTTCATGTAGTCCAGGGAGGTACATCTCAGGTCATTCACACCAGCATGGACAATAATGGAGTCATATTTGTACTTGCTTTGGAGTGACCTGAGTGCGTGTGTTATGTGTCAGATCCTAGCTCCCGATAGACAGCTCACAGTCACCTTCTCCTTGTTCAGCCTGGTCAGCCAGACATCAGTGTGTCTGACTATAGAGTCACCTATTACTAGTGTATCAGGCAAGGTGTTTGGCCTTAAGGGCTGTGATTGGTTAACACAGTGATTTATTGAAGTATGTGTTGCATGTGTTTTGTTTTGAGGTGCTGGATTTTTGGATGTCAGCTTTGGGAGCCTCTGTTGTTTTGGTAAGTTTTTTATTAGAGCCTCCGAGTATGTCTTAGTGTTTTTATGTGTTTGGTTTGCAGTTGTGGTAGGTCTATGTGGGACTGGGATTGTTGTGTGTGTGGTTGCCATCTCCTCCTGTCTGGTCATGTCAGCCCTGAGTTGAGAGAGTTCAGCCTCCAGTTTGGCTATATAGTTGCATCTCTCACATGTATTTGTGTTTGTTGGGAGGAGGAGAGGGTTGTCTGTGTACATGAGACAATTGTAGCATTGTCTCAAGATACCCAGATTGACCAGCTGAATTGGAGACGATGCCAGTAATCTACCACTCGACATGCTAGAACAGTATAAGGGAGTGCTGTACCTTTAAGGGAAGTGGATATTCACAGGGGTGGTAAGTAGATGTAGTGCTTTACTTAGTACGAGTGCTTACTTAGTAGAGAAGTATTGAGAACAAGTGCTAGGCTTATAATATAGTGAGTAGTCTGGTTATACCAAGAGTAGAGCTTCCTTAAGGGAAAATTTGAAGAGCAAACTTGGCAAAATTTAACCTTGTTTAACCGCACTGCGCTATATAAAGCCATGCAACACGGATTTTAAACAGTGAACTACAAAGAGCTAGAAACGGTCCAAAACAACCAATTACTACAGCTTCTTGTGCTGAGGTCACTTCCTACAGGGACAGATAGGCTGCTCAAGGCTCCCCACTCCCACTGGTGAGCAAAGAAACTTCCTTCTATCCAAGTAAGGTAATGGACAACACAGGAACTACACCACAGCCCAGAATACAGCAAAGCCTGTAAACTGGTCTAAACTAGTCGAGGAGAGGCGGGAAAACAAGGATTATCTTTTGTTTTTGTTTTTGGTAGAAACACACAGAAAATGCAGAAACAGTGATAAATTAGATACACAGGCTAGCACACTTTAGTGGGCAGCCTCCACAGTTAAATTAAACAAACAAACAAACAAACATTCGATCAAATTCGACTAAAATGTAACTTTAAGTGCAGATTTTAAAATAATGCAGCAAACAGTTAAAAAACAGTTCAAGCTAGTTCAGGGTAAGCTTACAGAAGCTATTCCAAGTGAAAAAAAAGCAAAGATACTTAAATCCAGAAAGTAGTCACTTTTCTGAGTTCCCTGCTGCTAGGACCACTCTGCAGAACCACGAGGAGCTTGTCTTAGCAGTATAGCCAGAAAAAAACGCCCAGAGGTGGATTTTAAACAGTGAACTACAAAAGAGCTAGAAATGGTCCAAAACAACCAATTACTACAGCTTCTTGTGCTGAGGTCACTTCCTACAGGGACAGATAGGCTGCTCAAGGCTCCCCACTCCCACTGGTGATCAAAGAAACTTCCTTCTATCCAAGTAAGGTAATGGACAACACAGGAACTACACCACAGCCCAGAATACAGCAATGCCTGTAAACTGGTCTAAACTAGTCGAGGAGAGGCAGGAAAACAAGGATTATTTTTTGTTTTTTTGTTTTTTTGGTAGAAACACACAGAAAATGCAGAAACAGTGATAAATTAGATACACAGGCTAGCACACTTTAGTGGGCAGCCTCCACAGTTAAATTAAACAAACAAACAAACAAACTTTCAATCAAATTCGACTAAAATGTAACTTTAAGTGCAGATTTTAAAATAATGCAGCAAACAGTTAAAAAAACAGTTCAAGCTAGTTCAGGGTAAGCTACAGAAGCTATTCCAAGTGAAAAAAAGCAAAGATAATTAAATCCAGAAAGTAGTCACTTTTCTGAGTTCCCTGCTGCTAGGACCACTCTGCAGAACCACGAGGAGCTTGTCTGAGCAGTATAGCCAGAAAAAAAATGCCCAGAGGTGGATTTTAAACAGTGAACTACAAAAGAGCTAGAAATGGTCCAAAACATCCAATTACTACAGCTTCTTGTGCTGAGGTCACTTCCTACAGGGACAGATAGGCTGCTCAAGGCTCCCCACTCCCACTGGTGAGCAAAGAAACTTCCTTCTATCCAAGTAAGGTAATGGACAACACAGGAACTACACCACAGCCCAGAATACAGCAATGCCTGTAAACTTGTCCAAACTAGTCGAGGAGAGGTGGGAAAACAAGGATTATTTTTTTGTTTTTTTGTTTTTTTGGTAGAAACACACAGAAAATGCAGAAACAGTGATAAATTAGATATACAGGCTAGCACACTTTAGTGGGCAGCCTCCACAGTTAAATTAAACAAACAAACAAACAAACTTTGGATCAAATTCGACTAAAATGTAACTTTAAGTGCAGATTTTAAAATAATGCAGCAAACAGTTAAAAAACAGTTCAAGCTAGTTCAGGGTAAGCTACAGAAGCTATTCCAAGTGAAAAAAAAAGCAAAGATACTTAAATCCAGAAAGTAGTCGCTTTTCTGAGTTCCCTGCTGCTAGGACCACTCTGCAGAACCATGAGGAGCTTGTCTGAGCAGTATAGCCAGAAAAAATGCCAGAGGTGGATTTTAAACAGTGAACTACAAAAGAGCTAGAAATGGTCCAAAACAACCAATTACTACAGCTTCTTGTGCTGAGGTCACTTCCTACAGGGACAGATAGGCTGCTCAAGGCTCCCCTCTCCCACTGGTGAGCAAAGAAACTTCCTTCTATCCAAGTAAGGTAATGGACAACACAGGAACTACATCACAGCCCAGAATACAGCAATGCCTGTAAACTGGTCTAATCTAGTCGAGGAGAGGCGGGAAAACAAGGATTTTTTTGTTTTTTTGGTAGAAACGCACAGAAAATGCAGAAACAGTGATAAACTAGTTACGCAGGCTAGCACACTTTACTGGGTAGCCTCCACAGTTAAATTAAACAAACAAACAAACAAACTTTGTATCAAATTCGACTAAAATGTAACTTTATGTGCATATTTTAAAATAATGCCGCAAACAGTTAAAAAACAGTTCAAGCGAGTTCAGGGTAAGCTACAGAAGCTATTCCAAGTGAAAAAAAGCAAAGATACTTAAATCCAGAAAGTAGTCGCTTTTCTGAGTTCCCTGCTGCTAGGACCACTCTGCAGAACCACGAGGAGCTTGTCTGAGAAGTATAGCCAGCAAAAAATGCCCAGAGGCAGATTTTAAACAGTGAACTACAAAAGAGCTAGAAATGGTCCAAAACAACCAATTACTACAGCTTCTTGTGCTCAGGTCACTTCCTACAGGGACAGGTAGGCTGCTCAAGGCTCCCTACTCCCACTGGTGAGCAAAGAAACTTCCTTCTATCCAAGTAAGGCAATGGACAACACAGGAACTACACCACAGCCCAGAATACAGCAATGCCTGTAAACTTGTCCAAACTAGTCGAGGAGAGGTGGGAAAACAAGGATTATTTTTTTGTTTTTTTGTTTTTTTGGTAGAAACACACAGAAAATGCAGAAACAGTGATAAATTAGATATACAGGCTAGCACACTTTAGTGGGCAGCCTCCTAAATTAAACAAACAAACAAACAAACTTTGGATCAAATTCGACTAAAATGTAACTTTAAGTGCAGATTTTAAAATAATGCAGCAAACAGTTAAAAAACAGTTCAAGCTAGTTCAGGGTAAGCTACAGAAGCTATTCCAAGTGAAAAAAAGCAAAGATACTTAAATCCAGAAAGTAGTCGCTTATCTGAGTTCCCTGCTGCTAGGACCACTCTGCAGAACCATGAGGAGCTTGTCTGAGCAGTATAGCCAGAAAAAAACGCCCAGAGGCGGATTTTAAACAGTGAACTACAAAAGAGCTAGAAATGGTCCAAAACAACCAATTACTACAGCTTCTTGTGCTGAGGTCACTTCCTACAGGGACAAATAGGCTGCTCAAGGCTCCCCTCTCCCACTGGTGAGCAAAGAAACTTCCTTCTATCCAAGTAAGGTAATGGACAACACAGGAACTACATCACAGCCCAGAATACAGCAATGCCTGTAAACTGGTCTAATCTAGTCGAGGAGAGGCAGGAAAACAAGGATTATTTTTTTGTTTTTTTTGGTAGAAACACACAGAAAATGCAGAAACAGTGATAAATTAGATACACAGGCTAGCACACTTTAGTGGGCAGCCTCCACAGTTAAATTAAACAAACAAACAAACAAACAAACTTTCGGTCAAATTCGACTAAAATGTAACTTTAAGTGCAGATTTTAAAATAATGCATCAAACAGTTAAAAAAACAGTTCAAGCTAGTTCAGGGTAAGCTACAGAAGCTATTCCAAGTGAAAAAAAAGCAAAGATACTTAAATCCAGAAAGTAGTAGCTTTTCTGAGTTCCCTGCTGCTAGGACCACTCTGCAGAACCACGAGAATGTCTCTGGAGGTAAAGCTCTCCCGTACAAACACTCAGTAACAATCTGGTTGTAAAAAACACACATGTTACACCATCCACATATAGCATGCACTCCACATGTAGACCAATTTATGCTGAGGCACTTAAATACAGTCTTCCCAAACCGCCAAAGACTTCCCAGACATTCAACCTGCAAATATTTTTCTCAGCAAACCCAAAAGCACTCAACAGCAGCAACATCTGACACTGCACATACAACCAGACTCAGTGGAGCCTCAACTATCAAGCCCATAAGGCAGCCAATACACTACCCAGGGCTCTAGTCATAGGGGACCCCACTGTATGACATACTGATCTCCATTCACTAGGCCGAAGATGGAGAAAATAATGTCAATTGCCTATCAGGTGCCAGGATCCACCAAGTTATGCATGACCTCAAGTCATTGCACCACAGCTGCCAGTATAAGTCAAGTTAGGTGTAAATGACCTGATATGTACCTATATAGACTAAGAGAGACATTACAGAGCTCATAGGCTATGTACCACAGGTTAGTATGTGCCTAACATTAAGCAGCATTCTATCTTCACCAAGGATGATGCCACAGTAGGAAAAGAAGATGACTGACTTTAATAATTGGCTTACTTTTTGGTGTCATTCTAAGGGGATATAATATTTGTCACCAAGGAGGACATGGTTAAGGATGGTCTGCACCTCTCCCCTCTAGGCTTTTGAATATTAGCTCAACCATTGTCCTCCCTCATGGGGCCTTTCTGAGCAATGCCAAACTGACAAACCCTCCAACACAGCAAGACTTACCCATGGAAATCTAAAAGTAGTACTTCAGTGCCTTCCACACTTTTAGACGAGTAACTGCAAAGACAAGGACAAAAGGTGGAGGTGTCTTGATCTACACCAATAACTAACATGCCTCTAGGTTAGTTAAATAGGGTGATGCACTGGAGTTGCCTCATGTCCAGATTACAATAGACAAAGTCCCATACCATATTCTTCCAAGCAATCGGTAACCCTCCACGTCCCATGAAACTCATAGCTCATATTTATACCTACTGGAGAAACTCGTCATTAAACCAAATACCATACTGATGGGGACTTTAATTATCCCTCTATAAACTGGGAATCCTACATGAACCCAAATTTGGAGGTGCAGAGATTCCTAGACTTTGTAAACTCTGTGGACCAGTTAGTATATACACCTACTACAGGCACAAACATATTGGACCTGATACTCACAAAATGGGAGAACACTGCACTACCCCCCACCCCCATCCACAGTGCCTTGTCCACTTTGGTAAGGTCAGACCACAAGCAGTCTTCTTCAAAATACAAATCCATTCTGTAACCCCAGAAAACCCTGCAACAATAAGAAAATAGTCCAAGGCAAACTACCTTTTATTAAGTGATAACTGTCTAAATTTCAAGCTCCTCCAAATTCAGATACAGCAGCCTTTGTGGAATTATTTGTAGAAGCTCTGTACAACCATGTCAATGATTGCATAGAGGCTGCCATGTCTACTACAAGTAAGCCAAAACCTAACTCAGAAAAATAGACCAGTCTGTTGGAATCAAAAATTAAACTGGTTGTACAACAAAACAAAAAAGTCATAGATAAAATTAGAAAGTATAACACCAGAAAAGATAAACTATCTCTCATCAAACTGAATAAACAACTAAAAAGACTAATTAAGTCCAACAATTCAAATTTTAAAATAAAGGTATCATCCCAGACTAAGGACAGCCATAAGGCCTTCTTTAGGTATATCTGAAACCTCAAAGGCAGCACACAAGTGTGTGCCAAACTTTTGATAAATGAAGCCATATTCACAGCACAGGGAGTTATAAAAAATCTTCTGGCAAATTCACCTCCACCTTTACACACCTCTCACCCCACCTCCCTCAAGGAATACCATCTAACATAGCACCTCCAACTATTAGAAGGGAGCAAGTCTTAGATGTGTTCTCTAAGGCCATGAATAGAGCTTTGATGGCCCCTATAATAATATCCCAGCATGCCTCCTAAATAGCCTAAATTATGACCTGTCAGGGTCTCTGGAGTCACTATTCAACCATTGCCTCTGTATAGGCTTTGTGCCATGCAAATGGAAGACTGAAACAGTCATCGCTCTATACAAGGATAGACCATCAATGGATCCCAGGAATTACAGCCCCAAAATCTGCCTAGTGTCATATACATGGACATGAAAAGAGTAATCAAGGAAATGATTGACAATAAAATAGGAAACCTGCAGATACTGGACCCAACCCAGTTTGGTTTCATTAAAGCAGGTCATGCCAACTGAGCATTGCAGACTTCTTTGAGAACATCACCAAAGCAATGGATGATGACAAAACTGTGCATACTGTCTACCTTTGCCTGAATAAGGCATTTTATATAATAATCCACTCAAGCATTGCAAACAAACACATGGAATTAAGCATAAACCCCTATATAACACAATGGATAGCCAGACGGCTCACAAATGGGACCCAGAAAGTTAGGGTTGGGGAGACCACATCCACAAAGAGGCACATCACCAGGGCTCTGTGTTGGGTCCACTCCTCTTTGGCATCTATTTTTTGGAAGTCAAGACAAATGTTAATGCCCTGTGGCTTACCAAGTTTGCAGATGATTGCAAGTTAGCAGCAATCATAAGAGCCTACCAAGATACTAACATCTCTTACAGGAAGGTCTAACACAAACAAATGATGGCGGCAAAGCCAGGGCTTAAAACTCGATGCCAAGAAATGCATATTACCTTTTGTGAAGTCATCCAGCCAGGGAATCTACCTCATTGATACCCTCCCCCCAAAGTAGACACACTATTCAGGGATTTTGGGGCTCATGTAGATAATAACCTGACTTTTGAACAACATGTGTCTAAGGTAGGAAGAAAATCATTCTGTGTCACTCACCTTAAAAGTAAGGGTATGGTATCTAGGCCCAGGAAAGTCATCATTATACTGTACTCAGCCCTCATCAGATGTATCGTTCAGTATAATGTCGTCTTTGGTATGTACCTGCCCAGGCACATGCAAAAACTGGAGTGTCCACTGAGGTTCTTCACAAACAGAATAAGTGGTGTAAACACAATGTCCAATGCAGACTGCCTCAAAGCCCTTTCTCTATGCTGTGTTTCCTACAGACTGCTGAGAGACAATTTGTTTCTGGCATACAAGGCATTCATGGATCCCACTCTGATGGACCTTTTACATATCCACAAAATGAATAGCACCATAGATTAGTACTAAGCTAATGGCCCTTGCGAGCCATTTTAAGCCTAGCCAACTATCCCTTGTGAGACTCAAACGCTGCAACTTGTGTTTGCAAGGAAAACACCTTAACCATTAGGCCACCAGAACTACTTGCTGCAGGGGTTTAAACTTTGCTTGCAAATTAAACAGGACATGTTATATAGAGGGACAGGTATGTATCTCAGAAAATTCCCATTTTCCTAGAATAGATTTACCACCCTTCCCCTAACATCCCCAGAGCCCTTCTCCTAACACTATTCAAGTGCAACATGGGCCAGTGGATGAGAAATCAAAAATTCACCCCTGGTCTGACACCTATGTTTCTGATGCACAAAGGCAGCCATTAAGTCATGCCCTAACTAACACACACCCCTTAATATAACCTCTAAGGCACCATAACTCATGGGATACCTTTGGGCTGTATGGCTAGACTTATAAAGGCCCCAGTGATCGTTAGCCTAGTATATACCTATGAAGCTATTTATGAACAGTGGTGGTCCACAATTTACATATAAAATCTGTGACAATCCAGAGACAAGTATTGAACAATTCCATTATGATAGCTACTGTAACAACCAAGTTTAGACTAAAATTGCATCTTAAGTCTATAAGGATTGTTTAAAATGAGCAAATAAAAAGGGCTATGGGAGGTGAGGTATTTTTAAGAATACTGATAAGTTAATCACAGAAGGCAGAAGTGTATCTACAGCTCCACATGAAGTGTTCCACACCCACCATACCTCCTTTACAAAACTGACAAACTTAATGAAGAGGACTGCCAAACATACCTGTCCAGAAACTATATATAAAATAGTGTGGTAACTTGTGAAATCTGTATTATCAATGTCAAACCAAGGTCCAGTTTAGGCTCATGTTTTCCAGAGCTAAAGAGAATTGTTTTATCTTACATTTGTTTACTGGGGTGGTACACTGATTGCAACTGACCATTTGCAGGTACTGCCCAGGTGAAATAATTCAGAAAGAAAAAAAAAAGAGAGTATAGTGGAAGTAAGCTGTACATATCAAAACAGAACCAAAAGCAACAATATATAACAAAACCTGTACAACAGCAGTTTATAGATGTAAAAATAATTATAAGAAAATGCAAATGTTTTCATTTTTTTACAACTCACATGAGTATATTTTCATTAATTAAATTTTGAAGCCATGGGCATAACTGTGAATTCAGAAAATTACTGTAATCATTGAAAATTGGATGTGTTTTTCAATCTGCTAATATGTTTTGTTGGTCTTAAATAGCAGCAGCATGTTGTATACATTGAACATTTGGTGGGTGTGATTTTCAACCTGCTGTTAATACTGTTTGTAAATTTTCTTTTGTCCCTCCACCCCAAGGATCATGCTTGATGGCTTCTACACCACCCAGTAAACCCGGTCATTCCACAGTAGTGGGAAGTTGAGCACTCCCAGGTGGGAAAGAGCCCTACAATCTATTCATTCCTGCCCAGGAATCCTGATTGGAACTCTGTTCCTTGGTGATAATGAAGTGAAAGGAAGTTACATAGCTTGCTGGGTCAAGGGGATGGCTTACCATCCCCCCATGGCAGCTTCTATTAGCTTTGTTGTTGCTGTCACTTGAAGGGGCACATACCTCTGCACACTAAATTCCCATCGGTTACCTTTGTGAATACACCAGTATCTGCAGTGGTGCAGTGGTTAGCATTGTCACCTCACAGCAAGAGGTTCTCCTGTTCGATTCTTGGCTGGAACGTCTTCTGTGTGGAGTCTGCATGTCCTCCCCGTGGTCGAGTGACATCTAAAGACATGTAGGTGGGTGTGTGCATGAATGGGTTTTCCTTCTTTGAAGGTTGGGCATTGGGCTGGCAACTCGACACAGTAAAAATCCACTGCCAATAATTAGCAGACCGGAGTTCCACTGTTGCGACCCCTAACTGGAAAAAGCCGAAAGACTTTCTCAAACCTGTGTGAATACAACATGACATAGTTGTCTCAGTTGGTTTGAACTCCACTAGGTAAGAGCCAGTACTTGCGCTAGGTGTCACCCTTGTAGCAAGCCAGACATTCCTCCTTCCATGCAGGATAGGTGAGCTGGCAGTTGTTACCCACTGCCATTCTCCCTGGCCAGCTCCTACAGATGCCTGTGCCACTATGCAAACTCATGTCATCTGCTGCATAGTTACTGTTCTATCCCTCTGTGCCATAGAGCTGACTAATACTTTTTGCAGACGTTCTCGTTTTGATTTATCATAACCAGTATTGGTAACAAGTTAGAGATGGCTATTTGCAATCAATTAATACATATCAAGTATTTAGAAAAAAGTCAAAACTTTTCTAATTTATCTTTGTTTGATCCTAGGGTATAATCATTGGTCATTATCATAAAAAGTCTTGTTAGTATTAAACTGTAATGCAGGCAAAGAAGCAAATTTCGCAGAAGCTTCAGTATTGAAGAGACATATTATAGTGGGTGTTAAGTATAAATAATACAGTCATTAGCAAAGAAAAGCGCATTAGATTCCCTGTCATATATCATCCAACCTGATGCAGTCCCTTTCTTATTAAGGTGTCTGTTCAGGGGGTCCACAGCAGTGTGAAATAAAGCTGAGGACAGTGGCTAGTCCTGGCTCCTGTCCCTGTAAAGTCAGACAAGTGTGGTGATGGCACAGCTGGTAATGGCTTCACTACAGCCGCTACATGTGGAGCCTGAATAGCACAGATGAAATGTCTAGGAAACCCTGCATCTAGTACTTTCCAAAGATACAGATATCTTTTTCATTCAAATACTTTCTTAAAATTCATCAGTATCACAGTGAAAGGCATTAGATCACCCCTCAGACCATGCAACAGTGTATGGAGATTACATTAGTGACCTGACATAAAGTAGCCTGATGCAAACATCGCTGAAGAAGAGAAAAGGCAAGATACCACATCGCCTGTCAGCCAGGATTCTGGCATATAACTTCACCTTGATGTTAAGCAGTCAGATGGGTGTGTAATTCTGTACCTCGGAAGAATCTTTATCTGCTTTATGGAGTATGGCACTTACTAATGCAAATAATTTAATTAATTTAATTCTTCTTCTTCTGACTACAACAATCTCAACTTGACTAATAGTGAGGAGGATAGAGGTTCTTCCATCACTTTATATTACTCAGCATTTAACCTGTCTGCACCAGGGGCTTTTCCCTTAGGAATGCCCAAAAGGGAAGTATGTACCTCTTCAGTGGTGATGGGCAAAGCCAGGTTAATACACTGGTTTGCTGTGAGAGGTTGGGGATCCATGTTTATTAGAAATGTGTTAGAATCTTTCAACCTCTAACAATATTTTTGATATTTGAGGACAGTTTCTTATAATACATAACAAATCCTGCATTAACATTATCAGCTCTAATTAATGGCTTGCAGGAAGACTCTGAGAATAAAAAAGAAAATGTCTCCATTTCTTTTATATTTGCTTAATCTTTACATCTAACAATCTACGAGGTATGTTCTCTGTAGCCCAGGATCCCATTCATCCCCTATCAAGATGCAAATGTGCCTTTTCATTTTTTTTAATTGAGTTAAATGTACAATGCCATGTAATGCCTCATAACATCTTTATCTCTAAAATTACTTTTAATACAAGCCTAATGAGCAGTTGTTGCCACTTCTTTCATTTGAAAGATACAGCATTTTTATCTCCCTAAATATTGTAGTTTATGATCCTTACATAGACTTTGGATTTCCAATTTGAGAAAGTCCCCACCATATTTTAAGAGAAAACTTTCCCACCAGATTGATTTGGATAAAGTTCAGGATCCTTTTCTTATGCACTCTGTAAGTACCAGTTCTCTTAAAATCAAGGAAGCCATTCTCCAGGATTTACCTTTATTATCTGGTCATTCATTCAATAAGCAACTGCCATGTGGGCTATCAATGTGCAGAAATTATTTTGGCATCATTTATAATTTGTACTATTTCTCCAGAAATTAAGCAATTATCTAGGCAGTTGGACTTAAGACAACCCGGTGAAGTAAAAGTGCATCCATCTTTATCTGGATATAAAGATCTCCAATTCTCTGTAGTAACCAAATAAACACATTTTTGGAATTTTATAAGGTGCTTACTTGAAAGAAGAGTCTTATCCTTGATCAAACCTTACATGACATTAAAATCTCCCACCCCATAAGGAGTGGGGAGGCCTGGCTATCTCCAGCTTCTAAGGAGCTAAAACATCTATAAGGAGTTGTGGTATCCTTCTTGCTGCCATATATATTACTTATGGTATCTAGCTCTGTAGGGGGTAGGGTATGAACCCCAAACTGCCCATACACCTTTGTGATGAAGGTTTTCCAGCCTAATGTAGTTCTAAGCGGTATAGCAACAAGTAAAAATGCCCTCCCAAAAATATTGCAGTACTCTGCTGTTTCCTGCTAGCTTTCTACAACCACAGCTTACTTGCTTTATGTTACTACAATGAATTGAAATGTCTAGTGTTGGGGAATCAACCAGTAAAAGGTTAAACAACTGCAAACACAATAAACTGAGACTGAACAATGTCACAGGGTAGGTTTTGCCTAATGACCATAGTCCATGAACAGATTAGAAGAGCCAATAGCTTCAATGAGTGTTTCAGGCCCAGGTACACACATTTAACAAGCAAGGAGTAAGTAGAGAAAATGTCCACACACTAAATGACCCCAGAATTTATAAGGACATGGCAATACCTAAAGTGTTCTGAGATTGTTGGCTGACAAAGGGGGTATTTAAGCTGGAGTACTGGTTGAGCTCAACTGGGTGAGAATTTGCCCAACTATTAACAGAGTTTGGACTCCTAGCCAAATAATTTTGTAAATATCTCAAATCCTTCATGTCTTTTTTTACTGTCTATGCAAGAAAGGCTTTTGCAGGTCTACAAGTTTGACAGCAGATAGGTTGCTGGTCATGAGAGCTAGTGCAAAAGGAACAGGAGTTAAGAGCACAAACTTATAGTTACTTCTTATTAAGTAATATATGTAATATTTACCTAGACTTGTTTAGGTCCATTAGGAGTTCTGGCTTACCACATTAAATTTATACAACACTGGCTTTAATAACTTTCTGTTGGGTTTGGAAGAATTAGTGTTGACAAAGAATGTTTTTCTTTTCAATGGACAACACTATCTACAAATCAGACGTACTGCTATGGGAGCTGCCTTTGCTCCCATATATGCGGATCTCTTCATGGGATTTGTGGAACATCAAGTTATATATGACAGGAGTCATAATCTTTATTTGGATGAGATAGATATTTAGCGTAGGTACCTGGATGACTGCTGGATGGTTTGGAAGTCAGATATGACTTATTTGAATTAATTCGTTGACTATCTCAATGAGAACAAATGGGGCATTATATTTACGGTGGCTGCAAACAAGAAATCTATTTCATTTTTAGATGTGTTGGTTACAAAGGAGTCTGATGGAATATTAACTAGCACGGTATATAGAAAACCCCATAGTTCTAATTCTTTATTGCATGCCTCCAGCTGTCATCCGGATCATATTACGCAGAATATCCCCAAGTCCCAATATATGAGGAATAAATTGATTTGCTCTGATAAAGTAGAGCTTGAAATTTGTGATTATGATCTCACTAACAGATTTGTGGAACGTGGCTATTTGGGAGAGCATTTGGCTGGAATCAAACATCTCGTGAACAGTATGCCCAGGGAACAGCTTAAGACCTATGGCAAATCTAAGTCTAGGGGTGATTCCAAGATAAGGTTTACCACAACATATAGTAAAAATACTAAATTGTTGATTCAGGTTATTAATAAATATTGGGACAAACTTTTTGCTGAGGAACATCTTGTTACCATTTTAGATGATAGATGCAAATTCTCCTATAGAAAGGGAGTCACTTTAGGGGGCCATTTCAATCATTATAAAAAATCTCTACCCATCCAGTCTCACGAGAAAATACAAAAGACCTTGGGGGGGATTCACGGCCTATGGTTGTTATCCATGTGAACATTGTATCTTCTGCAGATATGTACTAAAAACTAAAGAATTCTCTAGTAAAAAAACCTCTAAAGTCTTTGAAATCCGCACATTGTCCAACTGTAGCAGTTGTTGGGTAATATACCTTGTTGAGTGCCAATGTTCAGCTTTCTATATTGGCCAAACTTCTCGGCCATTTAAACTTAGAATTTCAGAACAGTTGAGCAATATACGCAACAAGGTAACAACCAATGCACTATATAAACATGTTCAAACTCACAATACAGCTAAATTTTCCATTCATGATTATTGATAGGATTGTTGATTCTAAATTCTCTAAAAATAAGTGGAATGACATTCTTAATAAAAAAGAGAGATCTTGGATCGTTAACCTAGGGGGTTTATTTCCCCCTGGTTTGAATGACCATTTATAAATAATGATTTTTGTATATTTTATGAGAGGTAACATCTTATATCATTAAGCTCTTGTAATCTATATACTGACCAGTCGTTTTTTTCTATCTGTGTTTATACCATCAATTTTATATATTGCTTTCATGATATTAGTGATATATTTACACCTATATTTAGGTGGCTCCATAATGTACAATCGATTATTTCTATATAATACATTTGTATTCATTGTTTTGACTTCAGGGTCAGTCACAATCAGTTGATTATATTTGTATATGAACAATGTGATTAGATTTTTTATATTTAATTTTGTTATGCATTTATTATAATTCATAAGGTTGTATATATATATATATATATATATATATATATATATATATATATATATATATATATATATATATATATATATATATATATTTATTTATTCTTTTGGGTGTATATAATGCATGTTCACATTGTAATATAATTTTGATGTCTATTTTATATCCAGCTTTCGCATAATGGGTTTATACCTTTAATTTTTGAATTGTAATATCAAAAAACTTTTTTGATTGGTGGGTTTGAATTTGGTCACATGTATTTATTTAAGGCTCTTGGATTAGTGTTTGTTACATTGAGAAAGGTCATTAGACCGAAACCAGTCTGTACATTGTAATAAATGTAATAAATGTTTGTTTCTTCAAATCTGCTGGCCCTTTTTTTTTGTAGTGCTACCTTTACTTTGGCCCTGCAGTTGCTGTCTGGGCGAGGAGTTTTGTTTACAGCATATTTCTATTGCTCATATCATGGTTATAAAAGGTTATCCTGTGGCTACATAGTTGTCTGGATTGCAAAAAACAAAGGTGTTTTTAGATTTTCCTTTGCTTGATTTATTGTTTCCCCAATCCCATTTTTATATTTTCTATGCTCAATAAAGTCTTTGATTCCTTTGGCTGTGGAAACATGTGGGGAGGGATCTGTGCATATTTGAGCCACTGTTGCTTTTGGGCATTTTTTAGAGGAGGTATCCATCCATTCTGGGAACTCAACAGGTTACGGTGAATCATATCTGTTAGCTAGTAAGAGACCCTTATCAAATAGTTGCTTACCTGGATGTTTTCTTGATCTTCCATCTGGATTGCTAACTGTTTTTTTTTCTGTGGTATCAACTATATAGGGCTTTGGTTATGAGGTGAAGTGGCAGAAACAGGAAAAGCTGCAAACTTTTCTGAAGGATAAATTATTTTAAACCTCTCTGGGAATGGTTCTGTCATGATATGATCCACTAGAACAGACTTCACCAGTTTATTATTCTTTAGGAATTGTAATTCAGAGTCCAGAGTAGAAAAGGTATACTGCTTGCCGGACTAAGTACACAAGCTATCTGAACATAGTTGAGAAATATTTTTTATGAAGTAGGGTATGCACTGTGGCAAAGGCTTTGTGTTTTTGGACTGTTCCAGTGGAAAACTTTCCCTCCTAAATGGCATTATCTTCCACAGCAGTACAGATAGACTCCCTTGTTCCACAGACAAACATCAGCTACTTGTAACAAAGTCAAACAAATCAGCAGGTGACTTTTTAATACTTGAACTGCATCTCAGAAAAGTGGAACTCCACCCCAACCTTTCCCAGACAAGTTGAAATTCCCAGCTACCTCAAACTACTAATAAAAGTAAATCTACTTGACTGCTGACTCTATCTTGTACCTCCTCAGGTTAATCAAGCTAGTCCAATTCTAACTGGTAACTCCAATCATTTTCTATTATAAATCACTTGACTACCATCTGAAACTTTATAACTTATAAATAACATATGGTCCACCTCTGTCTTCTCCTTTCTTATAATTAACTTTTAATCTGCCACTACTGCATCCTCCTCCTCTTTTTCATCTCAATATTTAACACCAAAAACTGTATTTAACTCTATGGCAAGTATTTCACACTTCTGAAAACTAAAGTATATTCGACAGCAACTGAGAAGACTAATTGTAAGATGAATTTCTGTGCTGTGAAACAGCTATGTTTTGAATCAAGCATTCATAGACCTACTATATCGTAATAATCTAACTTCAATGTGAAACAACAAGGAAGGAGTCAAGCGGATGGCGCAGTGGTGCAGCAGTTGTGTTGTCACCTCACAGCAAGAGATTCTCTGGTTCAGTTCTCAGCTGGGATGCCTTCTGTGCGGAGACTGTATGTCCTCCCTGCATCTGTATGGCTTTCCTCCGGATGCTTCAATTTCAAAGACATGCACCTGGAGCATTTCTCTCCAGGCCTCTGCTGAAAATTGGCTTCATTCCAAGTTGGACTTTCCCAGTAAACAAATGTTAAATAAATAAATAAAGTGATCTTTACCTTCTGTATGGCATTATTCCAGGAATATTGTACAATGTGTTACTTAATTATTGGTCCTGCACATTTGTGTTGTACTTCTTAAAAGTTCCACTCTATTTACTTTTCCTGCAAGTGTTTGTAAATTGCTATTTGTCTGTACATGAAGCTTTTCTCCCTGGGTCCTCCATTGTAAATGGGTTGTCTTGCCAAGTCAGACATTCATAATAATCAAATGCAATAAATACAAAAATAAATAAAAGTTTTAGTAAAGTTGGACTGAGAATCTTCTGAGTGAAAAGCATGAGACCCCCTTGCAGTTTGAAGAATTTACTATTTGTAAAGTTTAAAACTTTAAACATAATTTGTTTGGGGATCATAATGGCCCTGGTGGTCTTAAAGCTTGGTGGACACTTTCTGTGGTAAAGGTCTGTTCTTGTTTATAGTTCAGAGCCATTAATATATGATTTTCATGCAACTTGTAAACATTTCCACTCTGTATTTGCTATTGGAATCCCGCTAGCTGAACATTGTTTAGACATTGTCTTCTTTCCATGTCTTTAAGCTTAGCAGCTTGGAAACAGTATAGCTTGCTGTAATGCTCAATAATTCTCGTGATACATTCCTGGACATGAGTTATTTGAATCTTTATAGCCAAATACCAGAAAGTTTATACATGCTTCAGAAGATTTCACATCCTGTTTGTGTATATTGTTTTCAGCTCTTATGGAAGCAGTATCTTCTAAAATTTTGACTTCCAAAGTGTTTAAGTTGTCCAGTTAATTGTTGGCTCGTGTCAGCTGTGAGCTGAATGACCCACCCATGTTGAGACTATTGGACAGGATGGCGAGTGAACAATATAGCTTTGATCAATATCCACAAACAGTCTTGATGAGTGGATGGGTAATAGAAAGTTCACCCCGGCGACCACTCCAATGGCTCTACTTGATAGAGGCACTGTGAACTAACGTCGGGCAGCACAATGCCAGGGCACTTCTATGGGCTAGTCTTGTAAAGGCTCCAGCGCCATTAGCCTAGTATACACCTATGAACCTATGATCACAAAAACAAGCAATCTGTTTAGTGACTCAAACTTAGCCCTAATGTGAGAGCTAAGGCATCTCAATCAATTAAAAAGAGAGGTTTCAACAGATAATGTAAAACCAACGGATCGCTACAGAAGTACTGTTCACTCCATCTTTGCAAATTATGATACATCAGTTTTGAACAATTTCTACTTCAGATCAAGATCAAATTGTGTTAAATGGTGTTCATATTTGTAGAGCATAACATTAGATCATCTGCATAGGTTTACTTGTTATTGAGCAATAATCTTGTCAGTGGTACTTTAAAAGCCATGTGTCTGTCATCCAGAGAAATATTGTTATTTAATTTACTTCCTAAAACTCATTCATTAGAGACGCATCAGTCTGAAAATAAATTATAAATGGTCCAGTGTTTACTTCCTGTTGTTTTTATTTATCAAAACAGTCAAGAATAAAGAATTCCAGATAAGGATAAATGCCTTGAATCCATGTAAACTAGTCTAGCCTCCAGTATCTGTGATGTGGTATTAAAAAATGTTTGTGTATGACCAAAGATTATTCTTAAAGGAAAGGAATAAAACATATTGTCCAGGTAGTTGAGTTATTTTTACTTTTAATATTATGTATCCTAACAGCACGAATAAGGAATTAAATCACAAATGTTTATTATGAAATTGAATGTATGTATTTACTGGAGGTTTTACCCCTTCCTCCCTCTTTCCCCTGTTTTCAGTTGATGGAAAGTGGATCGATGAATGACATTTTTCTAAACTTAATGTATGTAGTTACTGTGATTTAACCAAGAAGGCAGTATGTGGAGGTGCTAATTTTTTCAGATTATGAAATAAAGTTGAGTTTGACTTCTTATTTACCTCCAAACAGATTCTTCTGTCATTCAAGTTAGCCAGTTCAGAAGTATGTCATTGACATGCACTCAGCATGTATTAGGCATTTAACCATTACTCTCCAATATCCTATGGCTTCAGCATTTCTGACAGCATCTTATCCCCTCCCACAGTTTGCTGTCTCAGAAAGTTAACCACCACAGTGCCTCATTTGCTGGATAGACTAAATTTTAACAGTTGCTTCTAGGTATTCAGTGGCTATGGTGCACCTTGCCAGCACTTGTTATGCATGTGTAAAAGAGTTATTCATATTGTTGACAGCTCAGGATGTCAGATATTGGTTTGTCACAAGAGCTGTAATGGTTTCTTAGAAGGTGCATGACTTAATGAAAGGGGAAGAGGTGAGCTTTATTTTATTTTAATTTTCTGTGGGTTTGTTTGACTTTGAGGTAGTGTATTTTGAGATCAGGGGTATAAGGATCATAGCCTTTTCATATCAGGGCATGCAAAGGGTACAGCATCAAAAACTACATTTTTGTAGTTCTGTGGGATTTTGCTGGTTATTATGTCATCGTTGTCATTATTTAGGTGCTTTGTTTATGATTTGTTTTGCATTCCTGATTAGGAAGATGCAATAGTTGATTAAAATCTTCTGCCACTTCCTCCTTACAGGAGGGCATGTTCACAACATTCATGGGTTCTTCAAAGGGGTCCTTCTACCTCTTGAGAGTAGCCATATATGAGATCACAATTTATTTATCCTTGCCCCTGCAAAATGTCGCACCTC
This sequence comes from Protopterus annectens, assembly GCF_019279795.1. Classification (NCBI taxonomy): domain Eukaryota; kingdom Metazoa; phylum Chordata; order Ceratodontiformes; family Protopteridae; genus Protopterus; species Protopterus annectens. The sequence continues at coordinate 534,096,665 of NC_056729.1, read as the reverse complement.
CCAGCTTGAGATGCCAGAGGCTTTTCCAGAATCTATTTCAGGTCATTCAAAAACATTCTCCATGCTTTTGTCAAATTTCCCCCATATCCGGGCCTTTGCTTGAGTAACTGATGCATCTGATGCCTTCCTGGCCAATCAGTACCTGCCAGTAAGATTATAATGCCGCCTACTAACATTCTGAGAAGTCCTTTTTTCATAACTTGACCACTTTTTTCACTACTCGTGCTCCCCAAGTCCTAGACGGGTCTATATTAGAAGATCAAAGTTTCAAAACTTTGAATGTTCTAATATCAAACCCTATTCAGCGAACGCTGAAAATAGCGAAGCCACAGAAAACCGAATTCTTTCCTAGGGAAAGAATTTGGTTGTCCATTTCTGTCTCTTCGCTATTTTCAGTGCTGTGGTGGAAAGTTACAGGTCGGGTTCAGGTAAGTGTGCGATTGGGCATGGGTTAGGTGAGTTAGGGCGCAGGTGAGGTAAGTGTGCGATTGTGTGGATGTGAGGGTTAGGGTGGGGTAGGTGAGTTAGGGTTAGGGAGCGGGTAAGGTGAGTGTGCGATAGTGATGGACCTTAGGGTTAGGGGTGGGTTAAGGTAAGTGGATAGCTAGTGGTGTATGTATGGTTTAGTGTAGTGTTTTGTGAAGTGTGTGTGTGTGTGTGTGTGTGTGTGTGTGTGTGTGTGTCTGTGTGTGTGTGTGTGTGTGTGTGTGTGTGTGTGTGTGTGTGTGTGTGTGTGTGTGTGTGTGTGTGTGTGCATGGATTATTTATTTTGGTGTGCTTGTGTTGTGTGTATGTTTGTCGGAACAGCAAATTTTTCCCAGGGAAAAAATTCGTATTCTGACTGTTCGGTGTTCTGGTGTTTTGATTGACTGGGTTCGATATTATAACATTCAAAGTTGTAAGACTTCGATGTTATAATATAGACCCATCCTAGACATACCAGCATGGTCAACACTGACAACAATTCCAACACAAGTCTTTGCCATTGCCTCGGCTACATACATCTTGAATGGGGTTCCATTCAGGTTACATATCTCCAACTTTTCTTGATTTACTGGAGAACCTTTTTGTAGATGAGAAGTGAACTCATGCCTCATAGAAAGATCTTCAAGGTGTTCCAAAGTCACCCTGTCACTTTCATTGCACACTTGGATTTCCTCGGTATGTTCAGCTGATGTACTGACCTCCTCACCCAACTCACCTCAAACTGATAATAAGTTGATAGTTCAACACTTCTCTTGAATCTCGTGTCAGGAACATATGGTCTTAGGTCTAATGACACAACTATAAAGATATTCGTCAGCCTTTTGGCTCAAGGCGATCTGATAATAAATTTACTTGCGGGCAGCCTTGTCTTTGAATACTGTGACAGTTCATAGCTAGAATAGATGTCTTCCATTAGACTTACAGAGTTAGTAAGTGACAAACTATCATATAGTAGTCCTGCTTTATATACGAAAGTTGAATACTCCAGACAGCCGTTAGGTACATATGCAAAAACAACTAACAGAGTTTTCCCGTCTGCATCTCATAGTCAGATTACTCTGCTGTCACAAACCACTAATCTACTGACAAAAAAATCATATTGTATGTCATCCAGCAGAAAGGTTAATGGGTATCATCAGTTATTCCCAGGGCTTCTCCTAAAGACCAGTTGCTGACAAGTAGAGACCATTCAAATGAATGTGTATGATTCCAGAACAAATGTTGTATATAGAAATAAGAGCAATTATATGTTGCTAGTACTTTCCAGTCTCTAACACAAGCCCAGCCTCCTTTTACAGAAGTAAAGTGACATTTTACATACCAAAAGCCAGTTTCCATTGCCTGGGTCTAGTTTATAGTAATCCACCCCTGTCCTACCTGCTAAATGAACAGTATAGTAATCCACCCCTCTCCTGCCTTCCATCCCCAAATGACCAGCACTGCATTTGATCTCCCCCAATGCATTTTGCAGACAGTGAGCCCATACAGAAGTTCTATACAGCTTTTCTGGCTAAGCCCAACATGACTATATGGATCACCTGGCCATGAGTCGCTCACCAATAAACATCACCCCTGTTTCAAGAAGTGAGACCCACTATCCATGTTCTCATTGAGGTCAAATTTTTGTTGGAGATTCAGTTAAGCAAAAGAAAAAAGTTATTTAGGTCAAAGAGAACTAAAGGCTATAGTAACATAATTTTGTCTAGTAATAAAAATATTATATCCGTGACTTCATTTAAACATTTAAATGTGCTGTATCGCATTAGGTTCATAGTGTTTCTTTGTTAATTTATTTATTTATTTGTACATTTGCTGAGCAGGTAAGCACTGTGATCCAAGGCTGCTTATCAGACATAACCTAGGACAAAAAGCATGCAGTGTTTATGAAACTATAATGCAATCAATGACGTATAAAGCAGAGATACTCTAAACATAGTATAAATATCAACAACAACAGAGGTACTCAGGATACAGTAAATGTATTGGAACTGACTCTGAGATCTTTTATTTACAATGATATACATAGTTATAGCACAAACATAAAAATATAGATGTTAGTGAGCAACACATCAGTAGTTTAAGTTGGTAGGTGAAGATGAGATTTGGGTATTATGGAACTGGAGGAGCTAGGACTTCTGATATGGCTCTGCAATAAGAAAGAGTGAATCCATGACACTCTTCTACAATTCTTGTTAAATGTGAAATAAAAGTCGGATTGCCTGTTAAAAGTGGAATAAATAGTAATTTGAAGAACTGAAATTGGATGCCCAGAAGAAGTAAAAGGAGAACTAATAAGAAAAAGGGAGGTTCAATGTCAGCACTGATGCAGACAAGCCACAAGGAAAGTATGACAACAGAAGCAATAACCCTGGGGTCAATATGAGCAAATTACAAGGCATTAAAAAGGCCCTGATGGGCATTCTGCTTTCTCATTATTAAAACTTAGCAGAAATAGTGGATGGTCTTAACAAATGTGCCACCATCCTCCAAGATTTAATTGCTGGAAATGAAAAGTTGAGAATATGGGTGGGGAGAAGCAGCACAACTGAGACTTGATTATCTGGAAATGAAAGCAGTCAATCATAAATATAGAGAAATGTAGAAAATCTGAAAATAGTATGGGTCCCAAAGAGGTTTGAATGGGATGACTGATGAGCAGCTATGAAGTCACTGTTATAAGAGTGGACTAGGATTCTGGCTGCTGAGTTACACATAGAGATGCAAACAGGTCTACATGGTGACCAGGAACAGACACCTTGAGGCGGCCCAGTCCCATTACAGGGCATTTCGTCTCATTTGAGCTAAAGAAAAAGGTACTGGAAGAATTTTGAAATCCTGACACACAACTCAAAATAGGGAATAATTGTATTTTTCTGAACTAGAATTTTTCTTATGACACTCAAACACAGAGAAATGCTTTTATCCCAGTCTTTAAGGTTGCTAAAGAAAGGGGTCTGAGATGGAGGTTGATTTATCCCTGCAACAAAAAAGATATTTATGCAGGGGTCTGTTAAATTCTTTTGCAACCCAAAAGAGGTTCTGGCCTTTTCAGGAAACCAACAAACCCAATGAAAGGTCTTTCCGATACAGAGATGCAGATGAATATGGAGCAGCAAGGGAGAAATCGTGAAGGAGAAAAGACAGCATGAGTGATCTTAGAATATTTCCAATCTTAGGAACAAAAACTAAAACAAAAATTAGAAGTGAATCATATTAAGGGGGTGATGCACAGAAATAGGAAGAAGGCTACCGGAAGAGTGAAATAATAATAAAATGACTGTACAGGACTAAACACAAAATTGAAAGCTATGCACTACAACTGGACTTGAACATTTTACTTATGTAGTGACTAGGTAGGATCTCAGGTCACAAGGTAAAGAAAAAAACAAAGTACTGATGGTGACAAAGGGGTAAGAAAGAGGCAGAGAAAGGGAAATGCAGGGGATTTGTGAAGAGAAAATCAAATATTTGAGAATTTGGTTGAGTGATAGAGTGGAACAGTCAATGAAAATAACATATGACTAAATTTATAATAAAACCAAAGCCCAACTAAAGAAATGGAAGACAATAAAGCTGAGCATAGACCAGAAGATACAAGTATTACAAATATGTATATTACCACAATATATATATATATATATATATATATATATATATATATATATATATATAATGCAACATGTCTTCTGGTTAAGACTTGATGCAGTTATGTTAAAAAATTTAAGCAAATGTGCAGCAAGTTTACATGGGATGGTGGGAACCAAGAATAGCATGGAAATTTATGGCAGAACAGTGTGAAAGATGCAGAATGGGGGCAACAGATTTTTTACTGAATTTAAAGCATGTACTATAGCCAATATACTGAGGATGGAGGATAAGAAATATGAAGCAGATTGGAAGTAGATATTATGGGAAAGAGAAAAAAAGCTGGGGAAGCAAGGTAGATATAATTACAACATTGCCAGAAACATATAATCTGGAGTTAGGGATGATCAACAAATTGAAAAAGATATTTAGCAGCAAATGGAAAGATCCTTATCGGGAGGCCTGGAAACAGAGGTTAATTTCAACTGAAGGTTCAGCACATCCCAAAGCATAAGGAGAGAAAATGAAACACCACAATTAATATTGGAAATTGGTGTGAAAAGGGAAGAGGGCAAAACAGCTAAGAGGTTAGTAAAGACCGGGAAAACAGTTAAGAGAAGGAGCCTTCAGAGCCCTGAAGAGACAGTATTGTAGAGAATTGAAAGACCTGTTTGCCGAGAAATTCCTTGAGTTAAACACATTGACACAGAAGTTATTCTTGCTAGCATACGAAGATGCAGTTCCAGAGGAAGATAAGGAGTTGATAGGCCTACTGATGATTATGATGATGATGATGACAGGAAAAACAGTGATCAAGAAGCGATGGAAATATGAAAAACCTCCTAAAAGGACAGAATCGGAGATACTAACAAATAAAAGTGGATAGACAAGAAATGTGAATTTGGTGTTTAACAACACTAGATCCTCCCTTTTGATTTTTATTAGGCAGACGGTAACCATTTCCATAACCTTTTATAAGATACAGGCAGGAGTTATTAGTAAAGTTCAAGGTTTGTCTTTGGTCCAGTCGAACGGATCAAAATCAAAAAAGTAAAAAAGTCACACAGACAGACAAATTAGAAAAAACTGCAAGAAGAGCCTAGCCACGCTAAAATATTTATTGTGTGATACCTTAAACCTCCTGTAATAGAAGTGCATGAAACATATGAAAATGATCCCTTAAGGAAACCGTGTTTCAGCTATATGGCTTCTGAATGTCCATGACTTTTAACTTTTTCTTTTTAAGTTTTTATTCATACATTCAGGCCAATAAACCCAAACCCCATTAGCTGTGGAAATGCATGTTTCAGCCTTCTTATGACCTTGTCAGCACAGCATAAATAGATTGTTTGGCTATTCTGTAGAAACACATGGTCTTTTGCATATATCCCATGGGCCTCTATTACAAGAGGTTTAAGGTATCATGAAGTGAAAACTCTAGCTTGGCTAGGTTTTTCTTGTAATTTTTATTAACTGGTTTGCCTGTTTGCCCTTTTTACTCTTTGGTTTGCATGTTATTTGGTATGTCGTTTATGCTCAACTCCTGAGAGACTTGCTTGGCTACAATCATCTGCACTACAAGCTGAAGCTAAGTGAAACTTGCAGTAGTGAATTTTAGTATTTTGTTAAGTACAAACTTGCAGTTTTAAAAGTACTGTATTTTCATTTTTTTCTGTTTCCTAATTGTGTGTTTCTGAACAGTGTGCTATATGTCTCTCTGCAGTTAATTTGCTATAGAGGTGGTGTTGGTATCACTTCTTGATCTGATATTTAATAGCCTAGAGGGATTCCTCTGTACTTTAAGTGCTAGCCACAAAGTTTGAGAAATAATTTTATGCTTATCACCTGAGAGACGTGCTTGGCTACAATCATCTGCATTACTAGCTGAAGCTAAGTGAAAATTGCAGTAGTGAATTTTAGTCTTTTGTTAAGTACAAACTTGCAGTTTTAAAAGTACAGTATTTTCATTTTTTTCTGTTTCCAAATTGTGTGTTTCTGAACAGTGTGTTGTGTGTCTCTCTGCAGTTAATTTGCTATATAGGGGGTGTTGGTATCACTTCTTTGTTATCTGATATTTAATAGCCTAGAGGGATTCCTCTGTACTTTAAGTGCTAGCCACAAAGTTTGAGAAATCATTTTATGCTCGACTCCTGAGAGTCTTGCTTGGCTACAATCATCTGCATTACAAGCTGAAGCTAAGTGAAACTTGCAGTAGTAAATTTTAGTCTTTTGTTAAGTACAAACTTGCAGTTTTAAAAGTACTGTATTTTCATTTTTTTCTGTTTCCTAATTGTGTGTTTCTGAACAGTATGCTATGTGTCTCTCTGCAGTTAGTTCCCCACCCTCCCTGTGTGTTGGTATTAGTGTTGGTGGCAATGGAATTGCCTGCCCCTCCTGTAAGTCTGTATTAGAACACTCCTCCTGGGTCCATCTCATTTGCTCACTTAATTGAGTACAGTTAGATCATATTCTGAGTGTAGTGTTCACTCTGCTTAATACAGAGAGAAGATTTGAGAAGGCTCGCCTACTTAGGTTCTTCCTTCCTCTCTTCTTGCACTTAAAAAAATGCACTTTATTCATTTGCTTTTACTGTGTGTTTCCTCTTACTTTATTTTGCTTTTCTTAAAAGTACTCAATTTTATTTATTCTGCTACATTTATTACTGTTTGGTTGTAGCCTGATTAAATTGTAACTGTTATTCTTTGTCTTTTGGTTTAAGCACTTGGGCTTCATACAGGCTGTTTTACATTAAGAAGGTTTGTGGTCTGCCCACTTGTGGGAGGAGAGGCTGGATTCTGCCCTTCTGAGCTGGGAATTTCTGGTCACAGGCTTATTGTGACTACTTATTTGAACTCTTTCTTTCTGAAATTGGTGTGCCTTGTTGCTGTAGCATAGGCCAGATTTAGGTCTGCTGATTCTAGCTTTGTTTGTATAACTTGAGCATTGATCCAGGCCAGCTTTTTTTGGAGAAGGTTTCCCTGTACCCTAGTACGCAGGGGAGTGCAGTTAGAACTTGTCTGATTGAAGACTGCTGGAATAGGGCTCAGTTTTGAGCTTTTTTCTGGTTAATTGGGTAACTTGTTTAAATCAGTTTGTTCGTTTTCTATTGTTTTATATATATATATATATATATATATATATATAGATATATATATATATATATATATATATATATATATATATATATATATATATATAGATAAAATTGGCACTTTATTCATCTGCTTTTACTGTATTTGTGTTTCTTACTACTTTATGGGGCATTGACTACAACTCTGATCTGCGATATATAACAATATGTATCCTTTTCTGTGCTTTTAAACTGGTTTTTTTTGAGTGTATCTGCTTTATTTTCTGAAAAAGAATATATATATATATATATATATATATATATATATATATATATATATATATATACTTGTTTCCCACCTTTCAGTCCAGTTTTCAGGTTAGTGCTGAATTAAGGGCTGTGTTACATATCTCTGTGTTTGCCCATACCTTACTTGGATAGAAGGAAGTTTCTCTGTTCACCTGTGAGAGAGGGGAGCTTTGAGCAGCCTATCTGTCCCTGGCGGAGTGGTTTCAGCCCAGAAATTAGTAGTTTATTGGCCATTTTGGACTAATTTCTATCTCTTTCATGTCCCTGCTATAAATACCATATTTGCCTGGTTTTGCACGCTGGGCAGCGCCAGTTATCTAGGGTAAAATTACTCCCTGCTCCCCAAAGTCTCCTCTTCAATTTTTCCCTTGGAACTAGACAAACTTACAACTCAAGCACTCAAGCCATTCATTTCTCAGCTCAGCACTTGCTCAAAACTTATAGCAAGCACTTATAAACCCTAGCACTAGACCCTCCTGTACTGTACAGAAGGATAAGGCTCTCTATTTGACCTTACCAGCCATCCAGTAAAACAGTTCATTGTACCTATCCAGGCATGACCAAAGGGCAGTTGTAGGAGTACTCTCCAGTCCAACTGGTGAATCTGGGCATTTTGAGGCAATGTTACAACTGCCTCATGTACACAGACAACCCCCTCCTCCTACCACCAAACACTAATACATGCGAGAGATGCAGTTATACAGCCAAACTAGAGGCTAAGCTCTCTCAACCCAAGACTGGATCAGACAGTCAAGAGGAGAAGGGAAATACTTGCACCACACCACCAGTCTTACATAGACCCATTAAACCAGCACCGGCAAAAAACACACATATATACATGGAAACATACTCAGAGGCTCTAAATAAAAATCTGCAAAACCAACAGAGACCTCCAAAGCAAACATCCAAGCAACCTCCACCCACCAACACAAACCATGAAACACATACTTCACAAAACCAGTGTGCCATGCAATCACAGCCCTCAAGGCAAAATAACATACCCAACATACAAGTAATAGGTATCTCTATAGTCAGGCACACTGACGTCCCACTCACTAGGCTGAATAAGGAGAAGATTACTGTTAGCTGCCTGTCAGGTGCCAGGATCCTCCACATAACACAAGCACTCAGGTCACTCCAGAACAAGTACAGATATTACTCTGTCATTGTCCATGTTGGCGTGAATGACCTGAGCCATATCTCCCAAGACTACATGAAAAGAGACATGGAAGAGCTCTCTGATCATGTAGCCCAGGCCAGTATGACCCTGACCCTGAGTAGCATCCTGCCCTCACCATGAATGATACCATGGTATAAATTCTCGATTTCAACAATTGGCTAAGTTTCTGGTATCATTCAGTGGTGATCCAGTATCGGTCCACCTGGAATGACATGCTCGACAAGCCACGCTGCTTCACTAGGGATGGCTTGCACCTGTCACTCTTAGGCTTTCAAATACCTGCCAAGGCTCTTGCCACCACCATAGTGCGTTTTTTATGCAAGGCTTAAAAGACAAACCCACCGCCGTAAATAGCACAAGTAACAAAAAACTGAGGGTAATGCTACTCAATGCCAGAAGTCTAAACCTCAAAATGCACGCACTCGAGGCACTCCTCAGTATGGAGAAAATCGCTATATGTGCAGTAACAGAAACCTGGTATAAGGCTCCAGAGAGCACCCCAGCACTACCAGGCTACAACTCATACCATACATTTCGGCCACAGAACCCAAACCAAAATACAAAAGGCAGGGGTGTATCCATATTCATCAAGGATACCCACACCTCCAGGTTAGTGGCACAGCACGATGCTTCAGAGATCATCCACATGCCATTAACAATGGGCAAAACTGCAATTCAAATTGTAGCTTGCTACAGATCACCCACCATTTCCCAGGACCCCCATCCCACATTTCCGGAAACACTGGGAAACATAAAGGTCCTACCAAACACCCTAATATTGGGTGATTTCAATTACCCAAATATTAACTGGGAGAACTACTCAAGTACTAACTCCCTTGCCCAACTTTTCCTAGAATTTATAAACTCAAATGTCCTATTTCAACTGGTCAACACTCCCACTAGAGGTGACACCATATTGGACCCGGTCATCACCAACATGTGCGACCGGTGTTCCACACCAGAAGCCAACCCCTCGCTGGTTAGATCTGACCATAAACAAATCACTTTGGATATCCATACCCCCCCCCTGCCCCCCCCGGACAGGAAAGCCACCATGAAAAACTTTTCAAAAGCAAACTTCACATTACTTAAGACTGAGGTGGAAAGTTTCAAAGCACCCATGCTGAAGGATAACATTGTCCAAGCTGCAAAATTCTTTACTAATGCATTCTATGGGCAGCTACAAGAATGCATGGATCATGTCATCCCAAGCAAAACCAAGACTCACTCCTCCAAAAAAAGGAAAACAGTCTGGTGGACTCCTGCCATAAAAAAAGCTATACAATAGAAGGAGGAAACTAGTACAGAAAAGAGTAAAATCCAAAGAAGAGAAGACATCCCTAGTCAGTATCAGCAAGAAACTACGATCCCTCATAAAATCATCCAAGGCGAGCTTTGAAAGAAAAATTGCCAAGGACTCCAAAGATAACCACAAGGCATTATTTAGCTATGTCAAGAATCTAAGTGGCAATGCTCAGATCTGCTCGGAGTTAGTGCAGAATGGCACAAAATTTACTGAACCGACCGATATCGCCAACATCCTGGCAGACAAGTTCAGCACAAACTTCACACCCCCTCACCCCCAAAAGGGCCCATAACCATACCAGAAGAATATAGAGTCCCTAAAATGACAGACACTCAGGTTAAAACAGCCCTCTCTAAAGCCAAAAGCACAGCATCAATGGGATCAGACGGTGTCCCAGGCTGCTTCATACACAAGCTCAAAGACGAACTAACCCCTCACCTAAACACACTGTTGAAGCTCAGCCTCTCCACAGGCTGCATACCCATAGAGTGGCACACAGCAATGGTAATTCCACTCCACAAAGGTGGAGCCACAACAGACCCCAAGAACTATCACCCTATAAGCCTGACTCGCTTGGTCTGCAAGACTATGGAGCGCATCATCATGGAACTCATTAACAGAGACACTGGGAACCTCCAAACACTGGACCATACCCAGTTTGGCTTTGTTAAGGGCAGATCATGCCTCCTAAACCTAGTGGACTTCTTTGAGACAGTTACCAAGGCTATAGACAAGGGAAAGGTGGTACACACAGCCTACCCAGACCTTGCTAAGGCCTTTGACACCATTCCCCATTCTGGTATTATAGACAAGCTCACCAGCCTGAAGATAAACCCCTACGTCACAAGATGGGTTGCCGACTGACTCACAGACAGAACCCACATGGTGAGAGTTGCGGGAGCTAGGTCCATCTCTAAACCGGTTAAAAGTGGTGTTCCCCAGGGCTCAGCCTAGGACCCCTCCTTTTCGGCATATACTTCGCAGAGGTACAGGCAAGCACAGGAGGACTATGGCTGACCAAATTCGCAGACGACTGCAAACTAGGGGCTATAATTGACTCTGCAGCTGACACAGACATCCTCCAAAAGGGTCTCACTGAGACGAATACCTGGTGTCAAAATCATGGCCTCAAGCTAAATGCCAAAAAGTGCATTGCCATCCCCTTTGGAAAAAACAAAGTACCCGCAAACTACCACATAGGTGGTAGTTCCCTAAATATGAAGACGTAATAAGGGATCTGGGGACCCAAGTAGATAGTAATCTCACCTTTGATAATCACATTGCCAAAGTGGTTAGAAAATCCTTCTATGTGGCCCACCTAATCACAAAAGGGTTCTCATCCAGGTCAAAAGAGGTCATTGTGCCCCTCTACTCATCACTCACCAGACCCATCTTAGAGTACAATGCCCCATTTGGGATGTACCTTACAAGACACCTGCAACTGCTGGAAAGATGACAGAAGTACCTCACCAAGAGGATTAATGGCCTCAAACAGATGCCCTATGCAGCTCGACTGAAGAAACTCCAGTTGTACTTGGTTGCATACTGCCTACTCAGAGGTGATCTCTACCTGACATACAAGGCCATGTCCAACCCAGAATTGATGGACATGCTCCACCTAAAGAACACCTTATCCCCTCAAGCCACACGCTCTTGGGATCTAAACCTCGCCACAACAATAAATAGGATATGCTGGAGGAATAGATTCCTGTCCCAGAGACTTCCCATGCTTTCAAACAAGATCCCAATCTACATTAGGCAGAGCTCCTTGCTAACACTCTTCAAAAGAAACCTTGACGAGTGGATGGGAAACAGAAAGTTTACCTCGGGGATCACTTCAGTAGCTCTGCTGGACAGAGGCACAGGGAACTAATCTAAGGGGGTGGCGAAAGCCAACATATTCTGGCTAGGCTTATAAATGCCTTTGGACCAATAGTCTAGTACCCACCTATGAACTTATGAACCTACACCTTAATGGTTATGAACATCAGCCAAGTTTAAAGCCCCTTTTGTTTCTAAAGTATTGCCAAGAAATCCATTGACGATGTGTTGATAAGGTCATAAGAAGGTTGAAACATGTATGTCAGCAGCTAGTGGGGTTTGGCTGTATTAGCCTGACTCCATCCATATTAACTTTAAAAAAGTTAATAATCATAGACATTCTGATGCTATGTAGTTGAAACTTCCATATGCCTCCATTACAGAAAGTTTAAGGCATCACCCAGTGAAAACTTTAGCTGGGCTAGGTGCCTCTATTACAGGGGTTTAAGGTATCACAATGAAAACTCTAGCTTGGCTATGTTTTTCTTGTATTATTTCCACCCTAATGGATGGAAAAGTAACAGGCCATTTTCATTTGTTTAGTATGTCATCACTGATGGATCTGATACAAGGAAACTATAGGTGTTCTAAACTGTCATTTTTAATTTTGCAAAAGAATACCCTGAGGTATTACCTAGAGTCATAAAGCTATTACAATGCATTTTTTTCTGAGAGATCTCATAATATTTTTTCCTGTAATCATGAGAGAGGCTGAATCAACATTTTACTCTCAATGCGTACTATCTATATTCTTTTAGGGAATTAAAATTCCTGTAGTTCTGTTTCAAGTTTCTTGTTTAATTTTCATAAAAAAAGGTTATAGTTACCTTTACTTTAGTAACTAAATTGTGTTCATATCTACCTTTATCCTAGGTTATCTGCTCCTATACCTGCTGATCTTCAAGCCCCCACCCCCAAGCTGGACTTGACTCCATTTGTTTCCTCAGGGTGGGAATCTTTCCACTATCACTGGTCGGGAGCCATCCAAAAGGCTCAAAATTTAGGCCATGAGCATTGCTTGTGCCCCAGCTGGCATCCCAGCTACGAGGGTATTTCTATTGGCCTAACTCCACCACTGGGCAACATGCAATCTGCATTACTCCCTTCTCACACCTGATGTAAGGATACCAGCAAGCAGTGGTTTGGTGAGGTGAGTGCACTCCCCCCAGGCTGCAGTATGCATCACTGGCTTTCCTCTGACAGGTCAAATCTATTCTTCTGCCTTCTTCATCCACCTGCCCAGATGGCCATCTTCAAGCCATCTGAGCCATTATCTCAAATCTGAGTCACTTGGGCCATCATCAGGGCTTTATCTTTCAACACCACTGGAGCTGCCTCTTCAGCTCTACCCTTTGACCTTTAATCAATTTTTTTTAATTTTAAATAGGTCTCTCCTCTTTGCTGATTGTTTTCATGCATTGGAAACAATTTTTTTGTTTATTTTTTTGTTTTGTTTTATTTTCATCATGTCCTATTTTATAGCTTGATTATGATAGAATTCCACTATAACATCTTGTTCATTGTGTTACCTATTTGGTAATTTGTTTGTACTGGAACATATTTAGTACTACAATCATTAAGGACAGTTTTTTTTTTTAAAAAGGCTGTCTGAAAAGGAAAATTGCCATTATGGGCTATAAGTAAAGTGCAATTCCTGATCCATTAAAAGGTCCAACAACAGACATTCATATCACAAGAACAGCCTCTAACACCTGATATGATAGCTTCAAGAGCAACAGCCCTTGATACATACTATAAGACTGGGGCAGCTCTATAAAGCATATTTATAGAACAAATGCAGCATTTTCTGAAATGTTTTAAACCACTTTCAATAAACAACAATGAATAAGTATGAGAAAATGAAATCTTAAGTAAGTAAGTACAGCAACTACCAAGGAAACAGCTCAATATACATAACATGAATAAATGTCCATATAAGGAACTGAAGTATTGCTTCAATGGAATAAAAAAGTTTTACATAAAAATGAAAAGCAAACACTGCAAAGGCAACTCTAATGCACACCAGAATACCTACAATGAACAAGACCAAAATGTGACATTCATTGAAACATAGGACACATGTAGTGCAACTGCAATGACTAAAGGAAAGAACTGCGCATGGGCAGCACATAATGGAAAAAACAACAGAAGTACACATGTTCAAGGAGATACCTTAAAAGAGTAACAAGCCTTGAAGCCTAGTTCTGTGTCACAGAGTGACAGAACTCTGGCAATGATCCAGAGGAGGATTCTGTTAGCAGTCCCAGCACTTGAGAAGCCAGAGAAGGAGGGGAAAGAATGAAGGGTTGTAGCCCATTCACCTTTCCTGGCGTGTGGGGGGGGTCTGCAAGCATTCAATAAGTACAAAGGCATTTCTCTGGTAGAATCTTGAGAAACCACCACCTATATCTGAGGACAGGATGGTAGGGCTGCTTGCTGACAATAATCCTTGCAGGAGTGAGCACTACAAAAGGAACTGTGATGCATGTCAAAGCACCTGGAAGTAACAAGAACATCATCATCATCATCCCATCACATGTCCCCATCAAGGGCGCCCGCAGGCAGGTGCAAGGTGGTGCACTTGCACCCCCCTGGATTTTTTAATTTATCTGTGTGATGATGTGTTGAAATCAAAAAATGTACCAGCAAAACTGTACATTTTTCGATTTCAACTTTTATTTCCCCGTTAAATGGTAAACCTCGGAGGTTTGGAGGAGTCTGGTATGCTATTGGAGGCTGTAGTCACATGCATATGATGAACGCCTCTATTCCTCCTCAACTACATCTCCCTTTGCGACTGTTGACAGTTGCATAGAGTGAGAGAGTTATCCAGTTTGATATAGTGACAGTTGAGTCTACTCTAGTGAACGAGACGAGCTGTGTGAGTGTGATCGGAAAGAGCTCTTTACTTTAGCTCAGTGAGGTCAGTCAGATTATCAGATTTGTTGACTCTGTGTGCTGTGCAGCAGCACTTAAGGTACGTTGACTGTTTGAACAATTCAGAGACATGAACAAAGCTCCTGTTTTTTTTTACACCGAATGAAATCGGCGCACTTCACTCAATTCAGACAAGTGTTTGAAATTTTCCCTAGTCACTAGTGGAAGATGTTCCAGTATAAAATGAAAATATTTACAGAATTTACATGGCTTTATTATGTGTGTTGGTATGTCAACTTAGTTAAAAACAGTATTTTATGCCGCGGCCCCACTCAGAACCGTACATGTAGTACTACACCAGGAGTGGGTGATGCACACATACTGATGTTCTTTTTCCTATTTTTAAATTTCTTTTTATGCTTATTCTGCATTTTATATTACATGTGTACTGGCCTGGTCATGGCTGAAATGGTCAATGGACCAGCACACCTACCTGGTGAACAAATAGTAAATAAAGAAATGTTATTTTTGAAAACAAAATGCATGTTCATTGGAATTATGGTTATTTTTGACAGTGATGGTGATGATGATGTTTGCTTGCTTGTCTTTTCGCGCGTTTGTTGCTGAACCTGCTCGCCTGGCTCTGCACTGCTGTTATTGGAGGGAAAACAAAATTGTTTGATATGTTCTTTGCTTTGGGGCTGTGGCAGTTGGAAATTTGGGCAATGGGCATTGTAGATTTTTTGTAATACCTTAGTGAAGAGGAGGAGAGAATCCAAGGGATAAAATGGCTGTGTATATACAGACTATTGTTATTGTTCTATTTCTGCTTCTTGTTGTTGAGAATTAAGGCATTGGGTAGATGATCAATTAGTGGACCAACTTGTGTAAAGAGTATTTCAACCATCTTTACCACACAATGATTTGCAGGGTAGTGCATCTGTCAATATGGACCAACTGTAGGTACATGGATCAATATGTATATTTTATACATGTATATATATTTTCTTGTACATAGTTTAAAAGGTATTTTTGTACATGGTTTAAAAAGTGTTTTTAATAAACACCTGTTGCTTGCCTGCTCATTTGTGTTAGTTTTTTGTAGTAAAACTTATTTTCACAAATAAGTAAGAATATAATAATGTGTATAAAAGTTTAATTATATTTTATATAGGAGCAACAGGTCTTCTAAAAAACTACAGTCATATTTAGATGTGCTACCAATACATGTAACTCCATACGACTTGCAGGAGGAGTCATTACTGTCACATTGCAGGTGCTGTGAAGAACACTTTTGGCAGACATCAAAGATTGAAACAGTACTGATTTCATGAACTTTAATTGTACTTTGACTTAGAAATGGGGTACATTCCTGTCATGGTATTAGAAACCCAAATAGGAGGATTTATATGTGTGTGTCATACATCTCAGCTGTACAGACTTTCACAGAATGTCCAGATTTCTGCTTTATATTTTTGGTCTGTTCCTCATAAAAATTCTGTATTTTTTGAACAATTCACTAGGATGACCTAAGGATTAAATTTAATAAATAATGACATGAATTTGAGTTTCAGACTTCACATTCTTCAGAAAATGCATTCTAACACAAATCCTTTTATTCTAGCAACTTTCTAAATATGTCCTTAGTTTTGGGCCCATGTCCCCAACATTATAACAGGACTTGTCCAGATTACTTGTGCTAAGAGATTGACAGATATGGTGTGTGTGTGTGTGTGTGTGTGTGTGTGTGTGTGTGTGTGTGTGTGTGTGTGTGTGTGTGTGTGTGTGTGTGTGTGTACTCCTCAGCTATCCAGGTTTTGCAGAATGTCCAGATTTTTCCCCCATATTCCACCTAAAAAAGATTGCAGTTGCTAAATAGTGACAAACATTTTGAGTTTTAGGTGTCATATCCTTTAGAATAATGCATACTAACACAAATACTGTCATTCTAGCAATTTTATAAGTTCAGAGCAATATTCAGAACAATATTCGTAGCATTGTCACCTCACAGTAAGACGTTGTCCTGTTCGATTCTCAGCTAGAGCGTCTTCTGTGTGGAGACATGCGTGAATGGGTGTACGTTCGTTGAAGGTTGTGCATCAGAGCTGGCAACTCGGTACGTACAAATCTACTGCAATCCGCTGTGGCGACCCCTAACCGGGAAATGCCGAAAGACACAACATTTATAATCTGACTGTCCCTATTTATTTTAGCCTTTGTCGAGATATTTTGCACTAACAGATTGAGGTAACAGGTTGAGGTGCGCGTGTGTGTGAGAGAGAGAGAGAGAATGAAATGACCTAGTTAGAGTTAGCAGGTGGAATTTATTTTGAAGTGCATTTTTAAGGAATTGTGAGCTTCAAGGGAAGAGAAGTTTACTGCTGCTTATGCTAGGTCTGCTTAAAATGTGCAATTGTTTTGTTTAGCAAATGGTATCATTATTGTTGTATAGAATTTTAAAGCAAGGTTAGTAGCACAGTGGGTTGCATACTTGCGTCTTGATTCAGAGGGCTGTAGCTTCTACTCCCACAGCATGTAAATTTGTATTTTAAGGGGGTAGGGGTACTGCAGTCCTTAGTATGCAAATCCTTTGGATGAGACACCTATTAACTTTGATCCTCTTTTTCAGCTTGTCACCCACTCCATATTGTAATATATCACCTTACCATTTCTTTTAATGTAACATAGGCAATTTATTCTTCAAGGGCGACAGGCACTGAATTTGTAGATGAAACACTGAAATATATGTTTTATAGCAACAATCTCTTCATTAGTTTCAGATCTTTTTAATGTGGAATTCAGATGACTTCTGCAGACTGCAGAGATTGTGCATATGGACTAATATTGGTGGATTATAATGATAGAAGTTTGAGTGGCCTTTTATGTTTGAAATGTTCTGAACTAGGCAGTTTGTCATTACTGGTTCATATGTGTTGAATTGTTTCACTGCTTACTGGAAAATGTTCAAAACTGTAAATTTAAAATACACTCAAACAGGTGGGTGCAGGTGCTGTACAAGGGATATGGTCCATATGGATGCATGTGTATCTTGAATTTTACTGATGAGGCACCTTACATTTGCATTTAAGAAAATGAACCAGAGTATCTTTTTGGGAAGAGTGGACAGATGTAGTGGAGTTGGCAAATGGGAAGCTGAATTTGGTGTGGTGGTCCTGGATTGGGATTTGGGATGTATATCTCCACACTCCACAGGTAGATAAATGAGTTGAAATGGAAGTAGGTATGAAGGACACTGTATACTGACAAGCATAATAATGTGGCAAGACTGTTGTACTGGGCATTGTGCAAACATTATGGTACTGAAGTGGCTTAAAAACACTGGAAACATAAGCTGCAATTTAAGCATCATAGAAAATGCTAATGCCTACATCACATGGGGATCATCCTCAATTACCAACAGCTCAAAAGACAGATGCTAGAAAACCAGATATTAGTGGTCCAAGAGAAGAAGACAAAAGTAGCATTGATCATTGAACTCTACACACCCACTGACTACAGTGTGTTATGTATAGAGAGACACAAAGTCAAACTCCTACTATATCAGGATTTGAAGGCAGAAATGAGAGCAGTGTGGAAGAAAGATACCCAGGCAGTTCCAGTAGTAGTAGGAGCAATGGGTCTTATTAAAAAAGAATATACATTCGTATTTGGACATGTTACCAATGAATGTAACTCCATACCAATTGCAGGAGGACTGAGGAGTCATTACTGGGCAGTGCACATGCATTGCAGGTACTCTGAAGAGCACTTTGGCAGACAACAAAGATTGATGACACCGTACTGATTTGTGAACTTTTAATCATACTTTGATTTAGGAATGCAGTACATTCCTGTCACGATGATAGAAACCCAAAGATTTGCTCTATCCACTTTCTAAGGAGGTACTACAAGGTAGGTAGGAGATTTTATGTGTGTCATACCTGTCAAATGTACAGATTTTCAGTGTCCAGATTTCTGCTTTATATTTCTAGTCTGTGTGTGTGTGTGTCTGAAATGACCTACTTAGAGTTAGCTGGTGGAATTTATTTTCAAGGAATTGAGAGCTTCAAGGGAAGATAAGTTTACTGCTGCTCATCATGCTAGGTTTGTACAAATGTGCAACTCTTTTGTTTAGCAAATGGTATCATTGTAGTATAGAATTTTAAAGCAGTGTTAGTAGCACAGCAGGTAGCATACTTGCATCTTGCTACAGAGGGCTGTGGCTTCTACTCCCACAGCATGTAAATGTGTATTTTAAGGGGATGGGGTGCTGCAGTACTGTCCTGAGTATGTCCCTTTGGTGCCCAGTAACTATGAACCTAGTTTTCAGCTTGTTACATATTCCCTGTTGCAATATACCAGCATACCATTTCTTTTAATGTAACATAGGCAATTTATTCTTCTAGGGCAATGGGCACTACATTTATAGATGAAACACTGAAATGTATGTTTTATAGCAACAATCTCTTCATTAGTTTCAGGTCTTTGTAATGTGGAATTCAGATGACTTCTGCAGACTGCAGAGATTGTGCATATGGACTAATATTGGTGGATTATAATGATAGAAGTTTGAGTGGCCTTTTATGTTTGAAATGTTCTGAACTAGGCAGTTTGTCATTACTGGTTCATATGTTTTGAATTGTTTCACTGCTTACTGGAAAATGTTCAAAACTGTAAATTTAAAATACACTCTAACAAGTGGTGCAGGTGCTGTACAAGGGATATAATTCAATTATAGTTTCATAGGTAGGTACTAGGCTATTGGGCCTATATAAGCCTAACCAAAGGTACCCTGGCTTTTGCCACCCAAGAAAATTATTTTCCTGTGCCACTGTCAAGCATAGCCACAGAAGTGATCCCGGGTATTACAATGCATTTTTTTCTGAGAGATCTCATAATATTTTTTCCTGTAATCATGAGAGAGGCTGAATCAACATTTTACTCTCAATGCGTACTATCTATATTCTTTTAGGGAATTAAAATTCCTGTAGTTCTGTTTCAAGTTTCTCGTTTAATTTTCATAAAAAAAGGTTATAGTTACCTTTACTTTAGTAGCTAAATTGTGTTCATATCTACCTTTATCCTAGGTTCTCTGCTCCTATACCTGCTGATCTTCAAGCCCCCACCCCCAAGCTGGACTTGACTCCATTTGTTTCCTCAGGGTGGGAATCTTTCCACTATCACTGGTCGGGAGCCATCCAAAAGGCTCAAAATTTAGGCCATGAGCATTGCTTGTGCCCCAGCTGGCATCCCAGCTACGAGGGTATTTCTATTGGCCTAACTCCACCACTGGGCAACATGCAATCTGCATTACTCCCTTCTCACACCTGATGTAAGGATACCAGCAAGCAGTGGTTTGGTGAGGTGAGTGCACTCCCAGGCTGCAGTATGCATCACTGGCTTTCCTCTGACAGGTCAAATCTATTCTTCTGCCTTCTTCATCCACCTGCCCAGATGGCCATCTTCAAGCCATCTGAGCCATTATCTCAAATCTGAGTCACTTGGGCCATCATCAGGGCTTTATCTTTCAACACCACTGGAGCTGCCTCTTCAGCTCTACCCTTTGACCTTTAATCAATTTTTTAATTTTAAATAGGTCTCTCCTCTTTGCTGATTGTTTTCATGCATTGGAAACAATTTTTGTTTATTTTTGTTTTGTTTTATTTTCATCATGTCCTATTTTATAGCTTGATTATGATAGAATTCCACTATAACATCTTGTTCATTGTGTTACCTATTTGGTAATTTGTTTGTACTGGAACATATTTAGTACTACAATCATTAAGGACAGTTTTTTTTTTTTAAAAAGGCTGTCTGAAAAGGAAAATTGCCATTATAGGCTATAAGTAAAGTGCAATTCCTGATCCATTAAAAGGTCCAACAACAGACATTCATATCACAAGAACAGCCTCTAACACCTGATATGATAGCTTCAAGAGCAACAGCCCTTGATACATACTATAAGACTGGGGCAGCTCTATAAAGCATATTTATAGAACAAATGCAGCATTTTCTGAAATGTTTTAAACCACTTTCAATAAACAACAATGAATAAGTATGAGAAAATGAAATCTTAAGTAAGTAAGTACAGCAACTACCAAGGAAACAGCTCAATATACATAACATGAATAAATGTCCATATAAGGAACTGAAGTATTGCTTCAATGGAATAAAAAAGTTTTACATAAAAATGAAAAGCAAACACTGCAAAGGCAACTCTAATGCACACCAGAATACCTACAATGAACAAGACCAAAATGTGACATTCATTGAAACATAGGACACATGCAGTGCAACTGCAATGACTAAAGGAAAGAACTGCGCATGGGCAGCACATAATGGAAAAAAAAACAACAGAAGTACACATGTTCAAGGAGATACCTTAAAAAGAGTAACAAGCCTTGAAGCCTAGTTCTGTGTCACAGAGTGACAGAACTCTGGCAATGATCCAGAGGAGGATTCTGTTAGCAGTCCCAGCACTTGAGAAGCCAGAGAAGGAGGGGAAAGAATGAAGGGTTGTAGCCCATTCACCTTTCCTGGCGTGTGGGGGGGGTCTGCAAGCATTCAATAAGTACAAAGGCATTTCTCTGGTAGAATCTTGAGAAACCACCACCTATATCTGAGGACAGGATGGTAGGGCTGCTTGCTGACAATGATCCTTGCAGGAGTGAGCACTACAAAAGGAACTGTGATGCATGTCAAAGCACCTGGAAGTAACAAGAACATCATCATCATCATCCCATCACATGTCCCCACTCCCCATCCTTCACGAAGCTAAGACTGCACAGGAGACATAGGGCTTAAGAAAAAATCCAAACCATCTAATGGCTACTTAAATTATTAACCCTCCTGGACAATGCTCACCCCAGTGACAGGGACTGTATGAGCTGATTGTCTGGAGGGTCTGCTGATGATCAGCAGATAGCAGAGCCAATAAAATGGCAAAACAAAGTAACACACCTTAAAATAACATCAAAAGCACTTGCCAAACCATGCTACATGGCAAATAAATACCACACAGAACACAGGAAATAACAAAAAAAAACTTAAATAACTGCATGACAACAGCAAAAGGAAAAAAAAACATTGACAAAACTTCCACTGATAAAATGACTGTCACCAGGGGGAAATGAATGGACCAATTAGAATATTCATGCAGGCATGACTAGGCTGTAGAGCTCTCACCAAGCCTGGGGATGCCAGATTCTTGCTCCCACAAATTAGAATGGGCAGAATGATTGTTAACAGAGGAACCACTAAACCCTTCCTATGAAGATATAAAAAAATAGAAAGAACGGAAACAGTTAATCCATAAAAATAAAAGTATTCAAATATTCAGATAAGCAACAAAAGATACCATAAAGTACATGGTAAGAACTATTAGAAATATTGAAATGCTTACTGAAGAAAACCTATCACAAATGATTACTGAAATAGAAACTGAATAGCATATACAAAATATCTGACCACTTTAGTGCCTTACCTTTCATTCCTCTACATGAAGAGAAGAGCACTTATTATATTTTTATAGAGGTTACTTTACCTTGTACATGGAATTAAACTTGAAAGTGAAGGGTCTATTTTGAAAATTCAAATACAAACAAACTCAGATTTGGGCAATCTTCTAACATGTCTCCTGAGATATGCATGCATAGCTTGTATAGTTACCCTATTTTACCTCATTCCTTATCCATGTTCTTTATAAGCAAAATTTAAAACAACCTAATAAAATCTTGATTTACTGAAGGGAAAACCCCTCTCAATCCCCCACTCCTCCTCACCTCTTATTTCTTCCAACTAGAAGGCTGAGAAACTGAAGAAAAAGGCAAACCATTGGTTTTCTATGAAAATTAGCTCTCCACCATTTATCTGAAGCAACATGGCCTTGTGGGTAAAATACAGAAGCAGCACCAGTGTGAATGATATGCGTCTATATTACCAAATCAAAGGTTTAAATAGGTGAATACCACAACATCGACACTTAAGGGTCAAAGGAGCAAAACTAAGAATGGCCACTTCAGTGAATTTTTTCCCAGGGAAAAAAATTGCTTGGCTGACCAAAACCAAAACAAACTGTCAAACTCTACAAACGTGGGGGGCTTTTCCCCATCCCCCCACCCCTGATGTGGGGGCTGTGCCCCCCACATATCCTCTAACTAAACAAACCAACTCCAAGATCGCTTTACAGTAGAGAAAAGGGCAAACTCCCGATTACGGCCAAGTGATTTTTTTTCCCCTGGGAAAAATTAGTTGAACTGGCCATTCATACTTTTGCTACTTCGATCATGATGTGTCAATGTTGTGGTATTTGCCTAGTTAAAGCTTCAGTTTGGTAATATAGACCCGAATTATACAGAGGGAGCAAAATGCTGCAGACTACAATTGAATGATTCAGTCTGATGCAGCAGAGGGTGAAGAAAAACATTAGCTATTATTAACACATTCTGCTTACTTTTGCTAACAATGTTAATTCTTATAGGATGAGTTTCTCTGATGACACTATTTGAAATTGACATTTTTTGTATCAACCTTTATATGCTGACAAGATGAAGTTGACTCCTTTTTATAACCTTCATGAGACTGCATTTTTAATCCACCTCCATATAGTGTTTCCAATTCCTGCTCCCAGTTTGTTGCACCAAACTTCTTATGAATGTAAATCAAAATCCTAACTCCAATCCAAGTGGATGACACTATCACCATATCCATTTCTTTTGTTATGCCATTTTAGCCATTAACCTGTGCTATTTCTTCCTATATAACATTGTCTTTTGGAAACATTTCCAGTCTATCCAATATTTATTCCAAAGTCAATGCCATTATAGATTTAAAACTGGCTAAACTGGAATTATCTGGTTCCATCCCAAGGAAAAGTTTCATGTAGTGCAACTATGTGGCCAACATTGAGATGTAAAGACTACATACATTATACAGGAAACTGTCAATCTAACCTGTCACTGGTTCATCTCCACTGTTTCCATTTATATATTGCAGTGGTGCCCATCAATTCTAGGTGCCTTGTCTGTTTCCAGTGCCTTTAGACCTTCTAATGCAGTGTGTCACAGCACTATCATGTATTTTTCTCATCCATCCACTCTCCTGTTTCAGTACTGAGGAGAAATTCTTATTCAGTACTGTTGCATGCACCTAGTATATTTTTCTATCTCATTGTAATTTCCATTGACATCCTTTTCACATTTCTTCTTCACTTCCTAAATTATCTTTGGCACTGATGAAGCCTGCATCATCCACTTTATCCCTTCTGTATAATATTGTTTTGTAAGGTCTACACTCCCCTTCTAAATCTCCTCCATATTGTCCATTTCTTTTCTCACAGATTCTTGAAGCTGTCATTCAATGAGCAGGATTCTTAGTTTCCTCATCTTTGTTGCATTGTTTCACTCCCTCATTAATTTATTTAATCAAGTGGTATTTCTTATTTATCTTTTATTTATTGACATTATCTCAGCCCACAGAGATACCTAATTAGAAAGATACATGGCCTAAACAACATGTTCTACAGGGTTCGCTTCAGAGCCCTTTCTCTGCACTTGGTATCCTACTGACTGCTAAGAGGTGACCTGTGTCTGGCATACAAGGCATCTTCTGACCCATTATTGAGAGATTTACTGCACATTAGCAAATCAAATGGCAAAAGAAATTCTCACTCTAGGAATTTAAACATTTTCTGCAACATTAATAAAGCAGTTTGGAGGGACAGGTGTATTTTACAAAGGTAGTGCTGCTGTGGAACAGACTCCCCATCCACATAAAACAAAGTTCATCCCTGTCTATTTTCAAGATTAACTTAGATCTATGAATAGGAAACAGACATTTTTCCCCATGACTGCCCCTGTACTACTAAGGGACAGAGGCACCTCCTAAATGCTTTATCCCATGCATGGGTAGTCTAAAATTATCTATGATATTATGCCAGTTATTCTTATTAGGGGTAATATATAAGTATCATCCATGGAATGGGTAAGGCCAATCTATAACCAAATGGGCTTACAAGGACATCTATCCTAGTACTTTCCTATGAACCTATAAACCAGTTTGTTTACCGGGAAAGGCTAATTGAATAATTTTATCCATTTTCTGCAGAGGCCCATAGGGAGAAACTCCACAAATAAAATAACAGGAAATTTATAAACATATAAACATAGGTCAAAACTAACATACTTTCACAATATACCCTAAATAGATAAATACAAATATTAATACACATATGACATGTAAAATAATTCACTTATCCCACTAAAACAAAATAAATACAATATCATGTTGCACTGAAATGTGTTGACATGTTATAAATGCAAGAGTTAATTGCTCACTCATAAAGCAAATGTCAGAGAAGAAAATTCAAACAGTGGATAAGAAGGAGGACAGGATGAGAGGGGAGAGTGAGAAATAGGTATTTGTTACTGGTAATAAGTGGAGTAGATATGGGAGGCAGGAGAATTAAAGAGTAAAACCTACTTCTTCAGTGCTCCCGATCCCAAACATATGCTATTTGAAAGCTACTTCATCTCCTCAAATAAAAAAGAAATGACATTCCACCGTTGATTAAAAGAAAACATTAGAAACGTTTTACAGAGATACTCCCCCTGCACTGCTCCATCCCTCCTTACTTAAATATATTAACTCTACTGCTGTGCATTAGGAGAGGGATATAACTTGTTCTGCTTCCAATGTCTGTGTGATGACAAACCACTGGACTAGTAATCAAGGATCCTCAATCCTCACCACGGCAACAGTGGGGAATGTACACTGAGAGGATGATACACCCTACACTGATTGACTACATTACAGTAACCATGAAACAATGGCAGACTACTTTGCAATTAAGCCATGATAAAGGACAGATTATTATCCCAGGGATAAAACTTCAAAGGGGGATATTCCAGGGTGAGTCTCTGTCACCATTGCTATTCTGCCCTGCCATTAACCCATTAAGCTGGTTAATTAACAGCTTAGGCCATGGTTATAATTTGGCTCCTAGAAAACAACAAAGTCTAATTACTTCTCATCTTCTCTTTGTCGATGATATAAAACTATATAGCTCATCAGATGAGGAACTGAAAGCACAGATGAGGTTGTCGAAACTTTTTCAGATGATATTAGAATGTCATTTGGTCTTGATAAATGTGCAAAAGCAACCTTTAAAGCAGGAAAACTGTAGCACCAGGAAAACATCAGTTTGGGACAAGAATGTGATACAAAAGAACTTGAACAAGAGGGAGTGTATAGATACTTGGGATTGATAAAGGATCTGCAATAAAACATGAACAAACCTGAATAGAACTCAGTAAGTATACTTTAGATGACAAATTAATCCTGAGAACATCATTGACATCTAGAAACAAGATCCAAGCTATAAATCCATTTGCTCTTCCTGTCCTAACTTGCAGTTTTGGAGTAATTGACTGGCCCCAAAAAGTGTTAGATAGGTTAGATATTAAAACAAGAAGGATGCTTCATGTTCACCAAATGATTTATAAAAATGAGTGTATACCAAGATTATATATTCCCCTTTCCGAAGGAGGTATGGGCGTCCTTGAAATTGATTACATGTATAGATCTGCAATCTTGGGACTCCACACATATCTACTGACCTCACAAAATCCAAATGTAGTGAAAGTTTTGAAACATGAGGAGAATAAAGAAAACTTAGCCCACGACCAAGGAAAAAGGAAGCAGTTCTCGATTACAAGCTGAAATAATTTTAATGGCAAGATTCTCTGAATAAAAGTGGCACAAATCACAAGGTTAAGAATCACACAAGCGCTTTCGCTCAGGCAGTCCTGAGCTTTATCAAGTGTTACAAAAGTTGTATATTCCAATGTTCCATATGAAATATAAATATGAATTTCCATATAAAATTATTTCAGCTTGTAATCGAGAACTGCTTCCTTTTTCCTTGGTCGTGGGCTAAGTTTTCTTTAGTCATGAGGAGAATAAATCTAAGATGACTTCACTGCTTAATTTAGCAGAAGCATATCGACATCAAGCAGGAATGGAAATCAAGTAGATAAAAACCAGGCAGCAACTGAATGTGCCAAAAAACAAAAGAAAAACTATAAGGTGAAGGACAAGGTGAGAATGCAAAAAATGTAGGAAACACATAAATATAGTTGCAAGTATAGAAAACTTCTGGAAAAAAACTCATGTTGATCAGAAACAAATGCAGGAATGGTTAAGGAGACGTGAATTCAAACCAAGAAATGAAAGGTTAATATTGGCAGCCCAAGATAGTGGGCTATGTACACGCTGGTTTACAAATTCCATTGAACATGTGGGAGAAACAGACAAATGTAGGTTCTGTAAAACCGAATTGGAAACAGTCACACACCTTGTTGCTGGTTGCAACACACTAATGACAGAAGGACTGTATACTGAAAGGTATAATAATGTGACGAGACTGTTGAACTGGGGATTGTGCAAATATTATGTTATTGAAGTGGCTGAAAAACACTGGAAACATAAGCTACAAAGCATCGCAGAAAATAATGAAGTTTATATCACATGGGATCACCCATTAACAACAGTCCAAAAGATAGACGCTAGAAAACCGGATAGAGTGGTCCAAGAAAAGAAGACAAAAGTAGCATTGATCATTGAAATTGCCACACCCAGTGACTACAGTGTCTTGCATACAGAGAGACACAAAGTCATAAAATATCAGGATCTGCAGGCAGAAATGAGAGCAATGTGGAAGAAAGATACTCAGACAGTTCTAATAGTAGTAGGAGCAATGGGTCTTATAAAAAAGAATTTACAATCATATTTGGATATGTTACCAATACATGTAACTCTATACGAACTGCAGAAGAAGTCATTACTGGGAACATTGCGGGTGCTGTGAAGAGCACTACTGGCTGACATCAAAGGCTGAAACAATACTAATTTCATGAACTTTAATCATACTTTGACTTAGGAATGGGGTCCATTCCCATCATGGTATTGGAAACCCAAAAGACTTGAAGAAATTAAAAAGAGGATAACAAGGTACACACACTATTTCCAGCTGCAGCTCTCTGCATCAAGTGCAGTTTCCCTTAAGAGCACACAAAGACCACATTCAGTTTGGGGATGGTTTCTCCCCCTTTATACAGATCCCCAATAAAACTCCACACTAGCACAGCTATAGAGTTGAGATCTCAGCTATGTGGCCAAGCAAAAACCTCCAGCACCCTCTCTGTCCAACCAGTGTTTCATGTCCCTGCCTAAGTAGCAGACACACACACTCTTTGAGGTTTGATTTAAACACACACACGCACACACACACACACACACACACACACACACACACACACACACACACACACACACACCTGGGAAAGGCTGGCACAGGTCGACTAGCTATGCCCCCCTTTTCCCAGACTATAAGGTAGTTATCACTGCCATCAGCTGACTCCTTATCAGCTACTTTAAGGCCCTTAACAAAGGGTGTCCAATCTTCCTGTGTAATGTTACTATTAATACAAATGGTAGTTTGACCAAGAGCAAGGCTATTAGGAGTGGCCTACACAGTGTCACCAAATAAATATGCAAGTACTCTCAGAACTTAAATATCTCTACACAGATCAGCCACAATGAAAGGTTTAAATATATTTAATAATAAATAATAAAAGAACAAGACAATGCTAAATATATATACACAGTGACATCAAAGTCCAGAATCACAGGAAAAATTTAAAACAACATTGCAGGGCAGTCTAAAATAAATAAAAAAAAATATCTAAACTAAGCTTTACTATATTCCTGACTGTATCTAAAAGAGTTACTATGCCCTATAAACTTACTTACAGAGCAAGGAAGATGTGGTGAATGGATCTTCTAGTTGTTGTCTGGTCCAAGACAGAATACAGAATGGTGTGTCTCTCTAGGAGGTTTTTCAAATTAATATCTCAAATATTACTGCTGGGATAACTTGCAGAATGACATCATTTCTTGTCATCTGACTCTAGCCCAGGTAAAACCCACACTGGAAGCACTATTTAGCATCTACCTGTGAAAATACATAGACGTCAGACCTTTGGAAGATGCTGGAAGTCATAAAACAATTGCATCCCTTAACATTTCAAGACTAGTAATTACTTCACACTAAAGAAAATAGAGAAAGTGTCCTAGTTTTAGACATTGTGTTTCCTTGCTGCATTGAAAACTGAAAGATATAATCTTTTATGGCATAGCCATAAAGTAATTTAATTTCAGTTATTTTTCCTGAGGTTTTGCTGGACTGAAGTTAACCTCCTGTGTTCATTTTTCACTGTTAAAATATATACATTAAAACAGTTACAATTGTGCATGTATATTTCTGTTCTATTCCAGTAGAGCATACTGTGGATACATCTTTAAGCTCACTACTTTACAAAATACCTTTTTAACACACATGTCTGTACAGGCCAGTTTGATATCCACATGGCATACAGTTCTAATACAGTTGTAACACAAGCATCTTATATACGTCATGTTGATATTCACACATGACATAAAATGATTTACAAAATTCCAGATAGCTGTGCTAGTAGTATCTCCCTTTGTGACAGTCTGATCAAAATAGGGGTTCATAGGTTCACAGGTGAAGAAAGTGGTAGATCCCTGAGGCCATTTTTACTCTGTCTGATGAAAAATCTTTAATGAGAATTTTCCTCTTAAGTGATCACAAAGTAAATTATAAGTTATTTTTCTGTATTTAAATTACTAATAACTTTATATAAGATATGCTCATGCATTATCAGATAGTTAAGAAGATATGCTGTGAATGTTTCTTGCACATCCTCTCAGTGATTGATTTTACAAAATTGCATCTAACAGTAGCTTTGTACTGTAAAGTTTGTATGACAGTTTTAGTCTACAAAAATGAAATGTCTATATTTGAGTTATCCTCATTCAATCATCACTTAATCTATTTTAGGAGCTCTATGACCTGAATAAGAAACAAGTGTTCCAGTGTAAGAGGCAAGATGCACCCTGGTTGGGGCATCTGGCCATTGTAAGACAGCACTCATACGGACATACGGACAAACCTCGGGACAATTTAGAGTATGCTATCAATCTGTCTACCATGTCAGTAGTAGTTACAGAGGGCATCACATCATCTGGATGAAATCCATACAGACAAAGAGATAACATACAAATGCTACAATAAGGCCAGACAAATAGAATGGTGAGAGAGTAGTACTGACATTAGCACCAATGTAATGCCTAGCATTGTATGCTCCTGTGTAAATGTGCACTGTTTTCAGTTTGAAATTATTACAAGCCATTACTTACATAAGCTCAAGATCAGGGGCTACTGCTTCCGTTTTAATAAGAACTTTCAACAATGCCAACTTCAAGGCCTATTTTTATGTAAATTTTGTTTAATTTGTTGTCTGGTGAATTTATAAGATAATGCATGTAGATCTATCCAGGTGGAACAGCATTTTGGATTTCTATGATGCCAACAATGCATGTTTGACAGCAGCCCCACAATACTGCTGAGTCAGCCAAAGTGAAGAAGCCTTGACTGTGTAACCATGATGATCCTTCCCTGGATGGTAGGAGAGAAGGGGGATGTTGCTAGTGCATCAGGACCCCTGTGGTCTCCCATGATGCCATTAGGTAATTAAATTAAACAAGCATGTAAAAGCTGAGATTGCATGTCACATTTGCTCATCCTGCTAATACAGTGGGAAAATACACAGAAGCGGACTCTGTGATTTCCCTTTCCAGAAGAACTTATTTACCACTGTACCAGTCTGCATGCTAACCCTAACCTGCTTCTACCTCTAATCCCACACCTTACCTTAGAAAAACAGTCAATATGATGAACTGCAATTATATATATATATATATATATATATATATATATATATATATATATATATATATATATATATATATATATATATAGATTCACTTCATAATCTCAAAATGCTGAACTCTCAAATCTCCACACAACACCGAAACACCAAAACCGCAAAGCCTAAAACCACAAAATTCAAAGCACCTAAAACGCAGCAGACACCAAACCACACATATACCACAACATCCACATCACAACATAAACAAACAAAACAACACACATCCACAATCCTACAACATAAATAAGCAGGGGGGCCCATCCCACCACACCCCCGATGTGGGGGCTGTGCCCCCACATCCCCCTACTTATATATACTAATTCCGAGATTGCACAAACAGTAAACAAAAGCAAACACACACACACATTCTACAGTCCCTCACACACACATCACACATATCAGCACACTCACATACACTCAAACTCCCCCCCAAAACCCTTACAAAACACTCACTTACCTGACATAACATGTAAATCCACACAAGGTATGGCACACCATCCACATATAATCCTAGACATTACGTAGCGTAAAGCCATAACTGCAAATTCAAGATATTCGAATTCGCGATTATGCACTTTCGCTATTTTCAGACTTCGACTTTATAGTCTCGAGATACTGAAATTCAACATTTCAGTATTTTGACATTTTTAAGTGTTTATATCTCTCTCTCTATATATATATATATATATATATATATATATATATATATATTTAAAATTCATACATGAATACTTGGTTAATTGCCTGAAAGGTCATAAGGTCATTTTAAGCCTAGCCAATATCCTGAAGTTAGGATCAAACCCTGTACCTCATATTTATGAGGAAAAGAACTTAACCATTACACCAACCTCTAGAATACAGGACCCCCCCCCATACCAATCTCCTATATATATATATATATATATATCTATATATATATATATATATATATATATATATATATATATATATATATATATATATATATATGTATATGTATATGTATATATAGATAGATAGATATATAGATACATATAGATATAGATATATAGATAGATACTTTTTTTTAAATTTGATAACTGGATACATGCAGTGGTCCAAAGACACTTTTCAGGCATGACCTGGGTCATATAGGCATAATTATAACAATGCAACAAAAAGCATTAACATAATTGTACAACATTAAGTAGAAACCCAGAGAACCAGGGCTACAGTTATAGCAGCACTAGTGAAGCACAGGATATAAAATAACAGATTTGGATAATAATACATGATTTAATTTGAAAGTAAGGAAGGGAAGAAAGACTGTCATAAAACTAAGTTGTAACAAAGCTGCTTTGGGAGAATAAAACAATATAATACTATATGGGCAAGGACAGTAAGGTGCAGACTATCAAAATGTTTCTGCTCCGCTGATTCTATATACATGGCAGGCTTATTTTGAGAAAACAGAAGATAAGAAGTGGGAAAGAATAACTAAGAAGTTAGAACTTTCTTTTCTGGGGTAACGAGATGTCGAGTCAGATGGGAGAAGTTGGTACTACCAGTGGAGGAAGGGGGATTGGCGATCCAGACCTGAAGATGTATTATTATACCACCCAGGCAAGGTTGTTGTACTTGCTTTGGTATAATAACTGTAGGCCAAAGTGGAAAGAGATGGTAGAAGGGCAGAATGAGGGAAATATTGAAAAACACCAGCTAGCAAACTAGCAAAAAAAAATGTGTCTTTGACTTCATGTTATGTTCCTTTGTTCAAAAGGGACGTTTTCACTTTAATATGAACATGGTTTGATTGTGGTGTTGATTGATATACTACTATATAAGGAAGGTTTTTTTCTGGTGTGTAATTTATCCCATGAAGGCGTAAGCGGAAGTTCCAGGAGACACCAGTAAAGGATTTTATGCAACTCTAAGAGGCTTCTTTGTTTTGTTTTTTTTTTTGGCAGGCTGAGGGAAACCAATATGCCATGAGACTAACATTTCAGACATAACAAGGGGGTGGAATTATTTGCACTCACAGTGCTGAAGGAAATGCTGAGCGAGGGGAAAATAAAAGAAGGCATTTGGCAATGAATGCCTATAGGGCTGTACTTGCTCAATAAGGAAAAAAAGAACAGATATTGAGTTATAGGATGTGATGGCTTGGGAGCAAGTAAAAACTAGATCTGAGCTTTGAAAATGGGTCTATAAAGCATATTTATGACAAATGACAGAATGCAGCTGCTAAACAGGTATCTCCCAGCAGGGGGCAGAATAACATGGCCAAGTAACAATTCTGATAGGGGTTAGAACAGGCAACACATTTAAAAGTAGATTGATATCCAAGTCTTATAAGGCCTTAGGAGACATCTACAATGGCCATAACAAGGTGCTAAAGGTCAGCTGAATTGAAGAAATGGGAAGGCAGCTTAAAAGGGAACACCTGATGAACATATGATTGGCTCTGTAGCTTGTAACTAAAGCCAAAGAATTTAGAATCTTTGCACGGGAATGCTTGCACAAGTATTTTAGGTGCCTAGTAAATTATAACATATGTACTCTCAATCCAGAGAGGATTGTTTAAGATGTCAAGAGATGAATAAGGGTCACCTGGGAACATATCTCTGTCCAGCTCCAGTTCTTATGATGTGAAATCACATCTACCTTCCTCCAGTCCCAAGGCTGCTAGGGCACCACTTAATTTTCCTTTGGTTTGTTCAAGAGATTTCTAAGTAGTTTTATTAGTTCCATGTTTACACTGTTAAGAACTTGGGGGTGAATCTCTTCTAGCTTTATTGTATTAAATACTTTCAATTTTTTGAAACCAAAAAGCCATGTCCACCATCCAAAATATGTCTGCTCTTTATTATGGCTTTTTCATGCTCCCTTTTTTTGTGTCAACTAAACATAAGTCATAGAGTGTTCCTGTCTTCTATGTCAGCACTTTCTAATTTTCCCCAATCTTTTTAAGTCTTACTAACTCACTCACATTTTTTTTTCTAATGTAAATGTTTACTCCTCTGCTTATCTTCCCCAGGCAGAGTTTTTTTTTTCTTCTTTAACAGATTTAGTCTTGCCTGTTCTATATATTTAATTCTATTACCTGCTTACCTGAATGTTATTCTGTGTCCCTCAACCTCCTCTGCCATTTACCAACAGGAGTCTGTGTGTAGTAAAGTTCTTAACTTTGTAATACTAAAAAGCATTGCTGTGCTCTGTGTTATCTTTAATAGTGAGTGCAGACATAGTTGTGTCTTTTTGATTTGTAGGACAGAGCATGCCAGCAATTAGTGAAAATGTTTCTCTTTTCTACAAAAGTAACAACTCACTCTTGCAAAATATTTGTTGTTTATGTGTTGTTTTATATCATATTAAAAGTGTTTCTGATACAGAACCCTTATCTTGTGCAACTCTTAGTGGAAGGTCAGAAGGTTAGAAGTTACTTATTTCTTAAAACTGCAGGACATTTGCCATTTTTCCACAAGATGCAACTGTTGAATCAAGAACTTTACTGTGGAAAGAAAGAGGAAGTGGTTACCCTGCTCTTCAGCTCTGTCTGTGATTAATGTAATGGCATTCATATTTCTTCAATTACCTTTGATGGGCCATTATAAATAGTTTCTGTGCTGTCTCACACCTGTATTAACAAATATATCATGAAGAAGCTACCACATTCTAGGGCTCAGCAAGTGCTACACTCTGCAATACATCAGTAGCACTTACAAAATCCTAGGAATTACTTTATTGCAACAAATATCTGTCTCAGTGATAGTTATCTCACTTCTTCTCAAAGTGAGTTAAGTATCAGTTATAAACAGAATTGCATACTGCATATTTAATTATTTTGTATGATTTATTTTTTTGTTTAATGGCAATGACAATGAACGCCCCATTTTTTTATAAATGTGTCTCTGCACTTGCTGACCATCATGCCTCCTCCAGCTCTAAAAGGGGTCATTATCTAGGCAGATAAAGAGGTTGTCTGTGCCTTCTGCAACATCCTGGAAATGAGGGAATTTCTCTTTTAAGTCCCAGTCCCCTTCCCTCGGGCAGGGGACATGTGACATCCAAGGTTGCTACACCTTCTTATGCACATGCACACTTCTGTACACCTGTTAAGGAAGACTACTGCATTCACAGCTTAAGGAGGAACCACACCCTTCAGGACTGTCCACATGTGGCAATAATCCTTCTCTGAGGGACTGTATACTAGGACAGCCCTATTCTGCCCCCTCACTCCTCTAGAATAGGAGTACCTATCCTCCCCACATCAGCTATTGCAGGCTCCCGTGCCATTACTTGAGCATGGGCCTCCTGTGTTATAGTCTGTGCTTTATCCCTCTATGACAATAGACCTGGCAATGAGTAACTCATCTGGACACTGATATCCTATTGTCATGGGTGACCCAGGGATGGTGAAATGATATCAGATGGTAAACAAAGATAACATATTATTCTAGTTAAGTTTAAGCAGTTATGCCAACATTTTCAGCCCAGAAGTGCATAATAGTTAGGTGCTTCATATTTATCAAGGTACAAGCAGCAAATGTAAATATAGAAGAAAGCAGGCATATGGGTATCATGGCAAGCTATGCCACAGCAACGCCTAGTTTAGTTGAGTTACAGATCATGCGGGTTGTTTCTAAAGGCTCTGTGGTGCTGTTATAAAAGTGATCTTAAAAAAACCTCACTGTTAAGTACCAGATATTAGAAACAGAGCTCTATGGTCTTATAATCAGAGTAGGGGATGAGTCTAGAGCCTAATGACATATGACAGCACCAGGCTTGCAGGAGGATGTGGTTGGATGAGGGCAGAAGCTGTGGTATGGCCATCATCTCCTGGTAGGGATGATAATTAATGTCCTAGACTCCAAGTGAGGTAATAGATTCTGACTACTGTTGTTAGCCTGTGTGCAGCACAGAAAGCTGTACTCTGGCATCACTGCAAAGGAAATAATGTAGTGTTTATCTGAAATTATAGTGTGCCCAGAAGGTTGGAGTAGACTGGAGTTACTATTGAAGGAGAAAAAAGGAGTGTATGCATCACTGCATGAATGGTGGGGTAAAGGTGACATTATTAACAGTCATTTTCTGGAGGTAGCACAACTCCCGTTGTACGTTATAGTGAGCACACATTATAGCTTCTGTGTAACAGTTGTATAGACTTAGCCGGGGATCAAAGCTAATCTCAGATATAGGAAGAAGAAGCATACTTATTTCAATAACTGTCTCAGCCTTGGCAGTAATAGAAGTGATATTGCTCTTGTGTGCATTTTTG
This sequence comes from Protopterus annectens, assembly GCF_019279795.1. Taxonomy (NCBI): domain Eukaryota; kingdom Metazoa; phylum Chordata; order Ceratodontiformes; family Protopteridae; genus Protopterus; species Protopterus annectens. The sequence continues at coordinate 534,060,944 of NC_056729.1, read as the reverse complement.
TTAAAAGCAGCATGTATTTCATTTTTTCTTTCTTTGCTTTTCTTTTTATGCTTGAGCAGAAGGGTAGGGAGTTTGGCATAATGGCTAAGATGTTTACCTCACAGACACAACGCATCAAGGTTTGATTCTCACCTTTGAGGGAAATCGGCTATGCTTAATATGTCCCACAAGAGTAGCTAGCCTAGTACTTCCTATGAACCTAGTTGCATAAAGTTTCAGCTTCCAAAATCAAGATTAACTTAAAACAAACGGCCCAAACCAGTAAAAAAATGTAGAAATTAACGAGACTTCCATGTGAATAAAATACTATTATTTTTATTTAAAACACATCACAGAAGCTCTTTCATCTCTCATGGAAACTTCTTCAGATAAAATACACTCACATTCATCATCTTATTTATAAACTAGCTGAAGTTCATCAACCAATCATGAAATGCTGGTAATTAAAAAATCCCCTGTGTTAAAGGTGTACAAAGCACCTATTCCAATCACAAATACTTGCTAGAACATTATTCAAAATAAAATGAACTATGAAACATAAATAAAAATACATAAAAATCATGTTAAATTCCTTTAAAATTTATGTTAACAAATCTGCTTTTTCACTCAGTTTGGATTTGAGAGATACTTGGTCATTCAGACCTGGAGGGGATGATGCATTTAATTGCAACTGCCAGACAAGTTCTCTTTTTAACAAATGTCTTAGCCAGTCACCACCTCTAGAAGGAATCTGCACTTTTTCCAGTATACCAAAGCTTAACTTGGCAAAATTACTACACACAACTAGTGAAGAGAAAGGGACTCATTGCATCACTGCATGAATGGTGCAGTAACCGTGACATTATTAACAGTTATTTTCTGGAGGTAGCGCAACTCCCTATCATTAAGTGAGGCATGTACATTATAGTGAGCACACATTATAGCTTCTGCGTAACAGTTGTATTGACTTAGCCGGGGATCAAAGCTAATCTCAGATAGAGGAAGAAGAAGCATACTTATTTCATAACTGGCTCAGCCTTGGCAGTAATAGAAGTAATATTGCTCTGGTATTTCATTTTTTCTTTCTTTGCTTTTCTTTTTATGCTTGAGCAGAAGGGTAGGGAGTTTGGCATAATGGTTAAGATGTTTACCTCACAGACACAATGCATCAAGGTTTGATTCTCACCTTTGATTGAAATCGGCTATGCTTAAAATGTCCCACAAGAGCAGCTAGCCTAGTACTTCTTATGAACCTAGTTGCATAAAGTTTCAGCTTCCAAAATCAAAAAAGTATATAATAATTAAATGTCATAAATTAAGCTATAAGATGTAATAAGCTACAGTATCTCCACAGCAAAAACTCTTGAGAAATAACAACATAAAATGTTTTATGTAGTGCATTAATTCTGCACAAGAACTTCTTCAGAATAAAATATTAACACACAAATTAGAAACTTTAAATAACTTCATGACAGCCACATGAACAGTCAATCACAACTTCTTTTAAAAAAAAGCTTTACAAAGTATGACTTTAAACTGGAAATGGATCTTGTATAGAAACATATCTGAAACATAAAAAATAAACCTGTTATCCCAAAAATACATACAAAACACGTGAAACTCAAAACAAATACAGTAATCTTCTGTAGATATTATATTTAGTTCCAAGCCATGAGATGTCACAAATGGATTTGTGGCAGTCCATAAAAAGTATTAAATATGCTCTGACTTTGAGGCACATAAGCAAGGTCCAACTAATGGCCCAGGCAATGAAGAAGCCAACTTGAGATCGAGAGGAATGACAAGGTAATGCCTTCTTACCTCTATCAAAATGGATGGTGATGCACATGCTGAGAGTATGCTAAGGTTATGGTCTGGGTGTTATTCAGAAGGCAAATGACAGAAATCAGATGATATGGCAGGTAGGTTGCATCATTATGGAAATGGTGATGGTGGAAGTTTTGTTGCACTGCTTAATGCAATTTCTTCCAAATTTATCACCAAGAACATGGGGGGAGGGGGAGGGTGTAATCACTTCTGCAGTGCAAGCAGTAAAACATTCTAGAGGCAACATGGATGATGCTGCAAACACTTCCCCCTCTTATTCCACGCTCAGCTGACCTAACAGTCCATTCCACTGAAAAAAAAAGGGGACTGGAAGCTTTGAGCTTTAGTACAGAGTGATTTGGGAGTTACAGCCATCAAGAGTAGTAAGGCTCATCTAATGCAGAGCAGATGTCTTGATGCCATACAGCCTTGAGCAATTAACACTAAGTTCCCCAGTTCCACTTAAAAAACACAAGCAAAATGTTTGACTGTGCTTTTTTATGGCATATAGTTTCTATGGGAAGAGAGGTAGACTGTACACTTCTCAGACATTTCATGTAAGGTCAAGTTCTAACTCCAATGACCACCTTCAATGAATGCATGTTTTAGCCAGGTATTATTATTCAGGTACTTGGCCATCATACAGCCAACAACATATCCCACAGATTACATAACCTTGGGAAAGAGAGAAAACCTTCTCAGCCTAACCACCTGAAAGCTTCTCCTGAGGCATGTGGGGCAGTCGGTAGAATAGTCATAAGCAAGCATAGGATGTAGATTTATCTGACATCAAGTTCCTTATCAAGTCAAGGGGATTAAATCCCCCCAGAAAAGGAACTTCTACAATTAGTATGCAGTTTGCACTTATGGAGATAATACATGACTCCTTAACCAGAGTCATCTGCGTGCACTGGACTTTTCTAGAACACTGTTGCTATGTGTAAAGTTATGTGGTGACATTTTGAGAATGAAGAATAATTTTTGACTGAATCTGTCAGAGACCAATATGTCCAATAAGAGGAATGATGTAGGACAGTGACTTAATTCTTTCTTTGAAGACCAGCTTTGCAAATTGGAAACCATGATGGTAAACGGGCTAAAAGCAGGTAAAGTAGATCTAGTAAAAAAGTGTCAGGACATGGATAAGTGTTAACTCAAACAGATGCAAAGCATTTCTTCGCTTCACATTCTGCAATACCTATGTAATAGGCTGTTCTATTGCTGGTATTACTAATGATTTTTATGATGGTGGCTTTAGTGAGGTTGCGCTAGTGATGGTAACCATATCAAGAAAACTAGAGCTGGAGGGAGTGTTAAGAGAATGATGGCATCATGGTGATGTATGATGCTGTTCCTCACCAGCCACAACAGTCCTGAATCCTTTAGAGAACTGCTTTGCAGCAGCTGTTGGTGACATTTGGCCTTGGCGATTAAAGCAGTTACTAGAAAAATCAAAATGCTGGGGGACAGGGGACTTTCATAAAGTCATTTAGAATTTTTGGATTTGAAAAAATGTAATAACCAGCCAAATAAAATGCAAAGATATTTATGATTATGGCATGATGAGAGAGCATTGTTTGTACACTACACAATATCATTAGATTTAATGCATATTTAAGTATGGTGTAACCATATCCACTCTACCTGTAGCTCTTATTTGCAAGCAGTTTTATTTGCAAAAAATGTAAGGTAGACAGAGAAATCCAAGGGCGAATTAGGCAATCATTTTTTTATTTATTTAAATTATTCAGGAGTTTGTTAAGTACCTGAATTTCAGTAAGTTCACGAATAATTCTGTAAAGCAGCTGCTCTTTCATGTAAAAAAAAGTTAAATAGTTATAGGTGCACCTCAACTTAATGCAGACTGCAAACTGAATACAGCAGCTGGAAACAACTACAAAAAAAAAAATAAATAAATAAATAAGTGCAAGAGCAAAACTAGTGCTTTTGCAGTAGTATGCACATTCTCTGACTGTGTAAGAAGAAAGAATGCATAATACAAAAATACATAATTGTTTTCTTTTTCTTGTGCTTGCGAAAAAAATATTATTTCATTTTTATCTATGAAATAATTTACTGACTAATGAGATTGTTAAATTCTGTCCCCTGATAATGCAGCTGATGGGACTGACAGAAAAAGTGCAATCTAAGTACTATGCATAACATCATAAGTGCACAGAGATATTGATTATTTGTGGTGTGGATTATAACCTTACAAGGCACATGCATATCAAATATAGCTCCTCTGACTGGTATACTGTGCAATTATGTGGCTGAAAGTATATGATTCTGTATCAGCATTTTCTCAAACATTAAAACCAAATCAGACACACCCTTTGAGGTTGCTAAAAAAAACATGTCTGAATAGTAGAAACTGCTTCTAAAACTGAAATTGGTGTGATAACAAGAATGATAATAACAATCATAATCATAATAATAAAAAATATAAACAAGAAATAGATTTCAGGTAAACAAAGTTAAATCTCAGTCCAAATAAGCTTGTGGGATATTGGGAGGGGGTGTATTTGTTAAACAATTATGTTAGAACCAGCTCTATAAATTCTGGGAGTGGTTGCGCAGCTGTGTTGAGAGAGATAATGTGGCCTTCAGCACTTGGCTAAGATTCTGTTCTTCTCATCTGTCATCTAATGCAGTGCTGAGAAAGAATGGAAGAATCGCACTTTGTTACTGTGACAGGAATGTTAAGGCTGGCAGGACTGCTCATTGTCTGTCTTTCACAGTCTGTGGCCTTTTGATTGTTAACCAAAAAAGGCTGTTTTTTTCCGAGACATGACGCTGGTTCGAAACAATGCAAAAACAACTTAAATTCATCAATAATGAGTTTGTTTTCTTTTGGGGGATATGAATTCAGGATGAAATAAGCAGACAATGGACAAAAATATTTTTAAATCTTTTCAAAACTATTTTGGATTTTATATGTACTTGGCATGGACATTCAGATGAATGCATGCATTACAGGTTTAACCAGTGTATCAGTGGTATTGTCCTGCAACCTGTAAGGAATCATTTTGATCCCAAATTCTTCCTCAGTACTTCTCGTTGATAATATTCAAAACTAAACCTTGCTACAGTACCAATGGAATTGAGTGTTTTGTTTTTTTTTACCTTTTTATTGAAACCTTCAATTTGGACAGAATTTAACATGGCAGTGCAGTTGTTCTAGTCATATGTGCATGTGTGTCTGTCTTTCTTTCTGTGAATACAAGAGAGAATGCATTGAAATACATTTTCCCTTACAGAATTGGATTTGGACGCTGTAGAAACAGCGAAGGTACTGGCCAGTAGAGAGGTTAAATGAGTGCTTTTTCAAGTGCATCACTGCCCTACAAGTATTTATGGTGTTTTGCATTTCATAAGATATTTAACTGGGAAGCCCTGTCTTCAAACAATCTTGTTGGGGAGTAATTTCCTCCTTTTTGTACATTTTTTTATTTTTGCAAATAATATACCTCCATATGCATTTGCTACAGTGCACTTTCCCAAAGCACTGGCAGAGAATATTTTCGCACTTGACATTGTTATTAAATTATGCACTCTGTTTTGCATGTATAATGTAATATCCCTCAAAAGTACTACTTTATTTGTAGACATTGTCTTTACTTTACTGCAATGTTTTTGCATTTTGTATAAACAAAGAAATATAATTAAACAGATTTTTGAAGAAAATTATACATTCTACCATGGAACAACAGTCTATGCATGGCAGAATATAGCAATAACCCACGCCTGGGTGCGGGTAATGCGGGATTTAACCACGGTTGGCGTGGTTTGGTCCCGAGGGCGAAGCCCGAGGGACCAAACAAAGACAACCGTGGTTAAATCCCGCATTACCCACACCCAGAAGTGAGTTATTATATCTAATGACATTATTTAAGAAAATAAATAATTACTTTTCTTAAATAATGGCATTGTATAATGCCTCTTTGCTGCCCTTCCGCAGCTGTCTGGTATTCCGCGGCAGTTCTGATGTACTGCGCATGCCTCGCAGTACATCAGAGCTGTGGGCAAAAGCAAGCGGAGAACGCAAGATCTCCGTTGCTTTTACTATCTCGCTATGTTAAATGGGTTTAACATAGCGAGACAGCTTTAAAATAAGCAACGGAGATCTCCGTTACTTATTTTAAAGCTGTCTCACTATGTTAAACCCATTTAATATAGCGAGACAGGTTTAAAAGCAACGGAGATCGCAAGATCTCCGTTGCTTACTAATGTCGCTATGTTAAAGGAGTTTAACATAGCGAGACAGCTTTAAAAAAAGCAACGGAGATCTGCGTTGCTTTTTTTAAACCTGTATCGCTATGTTAAACTCTTTTAACATAGCGAGACAGTGTTTTATACTAACGGAAAAAGTCCGGGCGACCGGACCTTTTTCCATTAGTATATTGAGGGATTTACAAGGGGCACGCTGGTTGGGCTGGCCAATCAGCGTGCACGTTTTAGAGGAGGAATTGTATAATGTGATTTTTTGCACATGAATATGATGAAAAGGACATCTAGACTTTTAATATAAAAATGCTGTGTTGCAGTGTTAAGACTACCCATAGTAACACAGGATAGTCAGTGTTGGGGTACTAGAACTAAGTCATTCCATAACTGCTGTGGAATGTGATCTAGACTGGATATACAATTCATGTTATTATCAACCTGGCGTACTAGAACTAAGTCATTCCATAACTGCTGTGGAATGTGATCTAGGCTGGATGCATACTCCATATTATTATAAACGTGAGGTACTAGAAGTAAGTCATTCCATAACTGCTGTGGAATGTGATCTAGGCCGGATGCATAATCCATATTATTATAATCTTGAAGTGCTTCAATACTAGATGTAAAGCATTTTTTGTGCAGACTAAAGTCACCTCTGTTGTGAGTATTTGTTTATAATTTAGTACTAAGGTACTAAGGTAACTGTTCTTGTGGTCAGCTTTAAGCCTAGACAGTTATCTCATTTGAGAATCAACCCCTGCACTTTGTGTTTATAAGGTAAACACTTTAACCACTATGTTAACACCCAGCCCCAATTTGCTGTATCAAAATGTATCATAGAGAACCGTAAATTGATATATTCAGGTCATTTAATGTATGATAGAAAAAAATGCATTTACTGTACATTATGGGTATTTTATTGGAATTACAATGTTATCTTAATATCTTAGATGCAGAGTGTATACATTTTTACCAGCTTGAAAATGTAATTTTCATACCTGCATTTTGAGGTATTCAAGCAATGCTGTGACCTGAAAACTTCTTTTAAATGTGTAAGAAGAGTACACATTTTATTGACAGAATAGATCGTATACATTCTTAGGATATACTAAGTGAAGATGTTCCAGATATGATGGAGTTTGTTGGTAAATGAGACAGATTCTGGGTCTCTGAAACAAAAACAAAACATGTCTTCTGATTCTTCAATTCTTTTAGAAAATATTGGCTTTGCTATAAAGAATGTCTCAATTCAAACTATACAGGGGTTTCACCAACAACTTTAGTTATCTTTGTGACTTTTTCAGAGCTGTGCTGTATATTGTTTTTGAGATACTACCCTTAGAAATGTATTTTTGGGTGCACTGCAGCTCTGTTCAAGTAAATAGGAATTATGTGCAAAGATAATACTGGAAATGTGGATGGTTTGGTATAAATGTTTTAGATATATTTATGTCTCAGATGCTATGCAGACACTTAGCTCTCTGTCTGTTGGCTGTACATGACTCAGCAGTTCCTACAATATGATGTACAACTGACTGCAAGATACACCTGTTTTGAACCACCTGCTTTATAATTCCACCAGTGCAACACAGCAAACTCCCTTAAATGTACCATATGGACTGTATTATCACATTTGCTGCTGCTGTGGCAAAAGTAACTTTCTTTGCCATTTTTGGGAAAATTTAAGTTGTTGTGACTACAGTACATATTCTCACAAAACTACAACACTAACCAGGATACAGTAACAAGGACAGTAGTATGAAGGCATTGCAGTATGCCAAGTAAAGCATACCATAACCTCTCTCCAAGCTGGACATTCCTAGACTGTGTGATATATGTTACTGGAAATGCATTGTGGGCAACAGTAGTGCAGCAGTGCATTCTGGGTAAACCACTAGGGAGAATTTTCTCATTCCTTTATATACTCGATGTTGAAGATGTGGAAGATACATATCATATCTGAATCCCCATTTTTTACAAGTGTTCTTCACATGATCTCTGAGATATGCTGTCAGTACGTCTGATAAAAATTTACCTTAAACATATGTCTCAGATGAAAAATATAAATGGTTACTTTAGTATGACTGCTGTTTTCATGAAGAGCTCAGAGCTGTTTTAAGTGTGCATTATTGACAGCATCATCAAATTCCATATGAGTCCTCTGAGTACTCTTTATGCATCCTCGGCATGTGGTTCAAGCAAACCCTGCAGCACCTTCCCCTCTGAGGTGGTCAGCTGCCTCTGCAGATAATTTCATTATCTTTTCTCCTGGCCTGACATTCATGCAGCCCCTGAGTTTGTTCTTGCACCCCAGTCACCAGTGTGCACACTACTCTGAGTTAAACATATGCATCTTAAAATCTGAGAAAGTTTAGCAAGCTGATAAAGGAACTTCATTCAAGTTTAATTTGGGGAACTGTCAGGATAAACAACACTAGTACTAGAAGCACCAGAAGTCACTGAACAGAAAAGGGAGCTAGAAATTTGAGTTACTGATCTCACCACTCATGACTATAATTAATAGTCTGTATAAAATTCCAACATTTTACTGCTTGATTTCTTAGCAGCTTTATTCTATCATCAACTATCCTGTCAGTGATATTCAAGTTATACTGTCTTGTTAAAACAAATAAAGAAACTACTAGCATTTGCTTGTCTCATTTAATTCCTTACTATTTGAGCTAGTTAGCTGAAGTGCAGTTAAGCTAATGTTCTGTCTTCCCAGCTGGACATCCCTAGTCAAAAAATTCAGAAAATAAAGTACAAAAAACTGCATCTGTTAAGCACAGACAATTGAGTCTGTCTGACAAGGTAGTTGATGGGGGGGGGGGGGGTCACTGAGGTTCATAAAGAAGCTTGGCTCCACCAGAAGAAAGGCAAACTGCAGAAGGACCATTACTTTCTGCTTGAAGTCCTGGATGAGAAACCACACCTCAGGATGGACATGAGTTCTACAGAGCCAGTACTGTGGAAATTCAAAAAATGCTAAAGGTTCTGCAGAACAAGCATGTCAAAAATAGATTGACCTGTCTCATGATATGCATACTACAAAATGCATACTAAACACAATTATAAGATGACATTCACAGCCATTACTTTTTGAGCAGAAATAAGGAGGTATGCTACAGACATATAAGGGTATCACAAAGGAACATGATGTCGAGAAGGTAGGTTTTTCAGTGATGACACAAGGGAGCAAGAGGTATTACAATACCTCAAGACAGGAAAAGGACTTGGGTGCAGCCTCAGAAATTAGCAGTAGTTTGGTGATGACTGAACAGTCCTGCCTGAACCTGCTGAATGCATATAATGCTTATTTGGGAACTAGTGCTAAAGAAGGACAAAAGGGAAAGCAACTTTCAAGTATGATCTACAGTGACTTTACAGCTGCGGAAAATTACAAGGCTGGTGAGTCACATATTCTTTTACTACTTAGAATCATGTTCTGTTTTCTTTCTAATTTGCTTGACTTGTTTTGCTCATATTATACTTTCTAATTTGCCATTCATTTTGCCATCCCTAGCTGGTCATTGTCCCCTGTAGGAGGCATTTTCTTCTGAGAATGATTCCTATTACTTAGATTTTATTTGTTTGCATATGGTTGTTAACCAGAAATGTGTGACTGGGTGGGGCCCATTTCCAGAGGAGGTCCAGGGAGAAAAGCTTACATGGACAAAGTTTGAAGCAGCAATAAACAATACATGAATATAATTCAGCAACATGAATAATAATCAGATTACCATAATGTTCAGTCTACTTTGGTTATTCTCCAACATCCTCACTCTTGTGAATATTCAGATTACCATAATGCTCAGTCAGTTTTGGTTGTGCTGCAACATCATCATTCATGTGAATATTCAGATTACCATAATGCTCAGTCTACTTTGGTTATACTCCAACGTCCTCAAGCTTGTGAATATTCAGCTTACCATAATGCACAGCTTTCTTTTATAATGCTACAGCTTTCACACTCTTAAATCCCAGCGAGTGCCCAAGTGGTGGGAATGCAATGAGCATAACAAGGGGCTAGCACTCCATCACTCAAGTGACATAGCCCTTCTGAGTGCCCAGCTTCCCCTACTCCTTGACCATAGTGCAACAGATAAACAATTGTATTTTTCTGTAACATATAACAAACATAGTAGACAATTGTGGCATATATACCAAAACACTGAGTACTTCTGCAATCATTTGATGGGCTGAGCAATATATCAGATAAACTAAAGTTTTTGTTTAAGAACTCATTAAATTTAAACGTAATGTATCTTACAGAGAACAGCATCTGCAAGAACAAACATATAGTCAGCACACAGGCACAAAGCCATGGTTTAATGAACACAGTGTAACTATATTTCAGCTAATTATTTATCTAGTCACCCTGTTTCTTCTGTGTGTAACAACTGTCAGTCTGTCTGTGATAACAACCCTATATCATATCCTCTCATGCTACAATTGTTTGTCAAAGTGTTAAGTTTTATCTAGAATTTCTAAGCACCTGTCCATGTGCAACGTTAGCAAACATATAATCTGGATGTATGCTTGTCCTGTGAGGATATGCAATAAGTATTAACTCTTTCAAATAAACAATAGTTTCACATTCATTCCTTTCATTGCTAGACAGATATCCAAAAAAATTAATACTCTGTCAAGACATGGTCAATTTAAATTAAAAAAATTGATCTACAAGTAGTTTAGTTCTTGAATTCAAATAGTTCATCATTCGTGCCATAACATAAAAATATCATCAATGAATTGATTCAAAAATAAAACTTTTTCATCATAAAATGGATTATTATTTGTGAAAACCACATATTTTTCCCAAAATAATGCAGTAATGTTTCTATATGTGTTGACAACCAGTGTACCCATAATTATTCCAGCTGTTATTGGAATATTTCAAATTGAAATGAGACACGGTAGTTTCAAGCACAAGGAAAATAACTCACAGTGTCAATATATTGCTAAGAATATCCAGAAAACTAACTCAAATGGTTCCTGATGTCTTTAACATCAAAACAGTTAGGAATAACTGTAAACAGTAAATAGTAAATATATTGTTTGACAGCCAGTGCATCTGGCTAATACTATGAGCTGCTGATGTGTTACTTTAATGGACATGCTCCACCTCAGTAAATCTAAATCCCTTAGAGCCACATGCTCGAGGGACTTGAACCTCAGCACAGAAATAAATAGAACTTGCTGGAGGGACAGGTTCATAACCCAGAGGCTCCCTTCGCTCTGGCTCACTGAATCTCTTCAAGAAGAATCTCGATAGGTGGATGGGGGATCGTAGGTTTGTCCCAGGGATTACTCCCGTGTCACTATTAGACAGAGGCACAGTAAACTAAACCTTAAAAAGGGCACAGTATACTCAAATCAAGGGGTGGCGTAAGCCATACAGAATCGGGCTAGGCTTATAATTGCCCCAGGGCAGATAACCTAGTATGAACCTATGAACCTATGAACTTTATGTGGCACAGGGCTTGATTCCCTCAGTCTTCATTTGCCAGCTGTGTGAACTTGAACAGGTCACTTAACCAGACAGTGTTCTGGGTCAATTAAGAATTTTGCCTAAACTGTTTAATGGTATGTAAGATTACATGCCTAGCAACTATCTATGTATGAAATATAGTGCACTCAAATGTAGCCCTTTATATAACTGTCACTATTTATCTAGACTCCATAAAAATCAGCACTGTATTTTATGAAATTCTCAACAATCTTGGAAAAGGATACCACTGCAACTAGAAGATTCCTCAGGATTCTGGGGTACATGTCTTCCTGAATGCCGGAGGTTACATACAAAATGTTAGAATGATACCTTGAGAGCAGAGGAAGTCAGCACCCCCAGTCCCTGAAATCCCTCATCTCATTTTGCCTTGTATAAAAAAGGAATTGTCATGGTGAAAGGCCAAAGTACATCTCAGCTTGGGGGGGGGTACCTTTTAAATTGGTCCAGGGAACTGTGACTTTCCACAGACACAGAGTGATGAGCATATGTGGAAGACCTGAAGGTCAGTGGCATGTAAAAGATCATGCATAAATAAATGGTGGACATTATCTTAGTTCTAAATATACTCAAACAGTAAAAGAAACTATTCTTTTGTCCTATTCAGACTGGCAAAGCAAGCTTGGAAAATAGTCCAGGAGCAAGGCTTGACACTCAGGGCATCATACATTCCATCTGAAAAGAATCGCACAGCAAACAGCATGAACGTATCATAGTCAGACCCTCAAGAATGAATGGTGAACAGGGGTGTGTTTCTCGATTTGACCCTTGGGTAGAATGTTTCAAAGCAGACCATTTTGCTTCTGTACAAAACAGGGAACTCATGAAGATTTTCTTGAGCACAGCAGCTTAAAGAACCTGAAAAACAAATGTCTTCTCCACACTTTAGGCAAATCTATTTCTCTACACTTGCTCTCCACTACACCTCTAGGGTATTACAAAAGAACAGAGAGATCCATTTTGGTCCATGCAATAATGGTTTGCCCTTTTGCTGAGACTAAAATAGTCAGAGCCTATATGGTTGTCTCAAAAAGTGGATCTCCTGATTCTGAAAAAGTCCCTTTGCTGCTCCCTATGTATTTTTTGCATATCTTATACAAGTAGAAAATAGTGGACATATCAAGCTCCATGAATATAGCTAAATGTTCCACATGTGGTCTTCCTGTGTTCATTGCAAAAAACTACGGGCACTCATAAAATTGTCTAAGGCCAGCTTTGAGAGAAAAATTGCACAGGACACTAAGGATAATCACAAGGCTTTCTTTAGTTATGTTAGGAACCTGGGTTGTAATTCCCAGATATGCTCAGAATTAGTCCAAAATAACAAAAAATACACTGAACCTACAGACATTGCCAACCTCCTAGCTGACAGGTTCATCGCAAACTTCTGCCCCCCCTTCCCCACCAAAAGGACAAATATCTATCCCAGCAGAGTGCTGCCCCCCTGACATCTCAGATGCTCAGGTAAGAGCCGCCCTCTCCAAAGCAAAAAACACAGCATCAATGGGACCAGACGGTGTCCCGGGCTGCGTCCTACATGAACTCCAAGAAGAGCTAAACCCAAACATAAAACTACTGTTCAATCTCAGCCTTACTACAGGATATGTGCCCAAAGAGTGGCGTACAGCAACAGTGGTCCCTCTCCATAAAGGTGGTGCCTCAATGGATCCTGGAAATTATCACCCCATAAGCCTGACTAGCTTAGTTTGCAAAGCTACGGAAAGGATCATCATGGACCTCATAAATAAATATATTGGGGACCTACAGACACTGGATCCTACCCAGTTCGGCTTTGTTAAGGGCAGATCCTGCCTTTTAAACCTGGTTGATTTCTTTGAAACAGTCACCAAGGTGATTGACGAGGGGAAGGTGGTCCACACAGCCTACCTGGACCTCGCTAAAGCCTTTGATACAATACCCCACTCGGGCATTATAGATAAGCTCACCAGCTTAAATATAAACCCCTGTGTCACTAGATGGATTGCAAACTGGCTCAAGGACAGAACCTACATGGTTAGAATTGCTGGAGCCATGTCAGACTCCAAACTAGTTACAAGTGGTGTCCCACAAGGCTCAGTCCTGGGACCTCTCTTGTTTGGTATATATTTCTCAGAGGTACAGGCCAACACAGAAGGACTGTGGCTGACCAGGTTTGCAGATGACTGCAAACTGGGCGCCATAATCGACTCTCCAGCCGACACAAGCATCCTCCAAAAGGGCCTCATAGAAACAGACAACTGGTGCCAGAGCCATGGCCTCAAGCTAAATGCCAAAAAGTGTATAGTCATCCCCTTTGGCAAAAACAAAGTGCCCACAAATTGCCACATAGGTGGCGATCCATTAAGTACAGAAGAAGTAATTAGGGACCTGGGGACCCAAGTTGATAGCAATCTCTCATTTGACAACCACATGGCCAAAGTGGTTAGAAAAACATTTTATATAGCCCACCTAATCATGAAAGGATTCACATCTAGATCAGGGGAAGTCATCGTGCCTCTTTACTCATCCCTCATCAGGCCCATAATTGAGTACAATGCCCCTTTTGGGATGTACCTTACCAGACACCTGCAGCAACTGGAAAGATCCCAAAAGTACCTCACCAAGAGGATCAAAGGGCTCAAACAGATGCCATATGCTGCCCGGTTAAAGAAACTCCAGCTCTACTCAGTGGCATACCGCCTGTTCAGAGGCGATCTGTGCCTGACATATAAAGCCATGTCCAACCTGGAATTAATGGACATGCTGCACCTCAGAAAATCCAAATCCCATTGAGCTATGCACTCGAGAGACTTGAACCTCAGCACTGAAATAAATAGGACATGCTGGAGGGACAGATTCATAACCCAGAGGCTCCCTTCACTCTGGAATAAAATACCAGTCCAGGTTAGGCAGAGTCCCTCATTGACTCTCTTCAAGAGGAATCTTGATGAGTGGATGGAAGATCATAGGTTTACCCTGGGTATCACTTCTGTGTCACTGTTAGACAGAGGCACAGTATACTAACCTCAAAAAAGGGCATAGCAAAATAAATTTAAAATGGGTGGCGAAAGCCAAACACATTATGGCTAGGCTTATAAATGCCCTAGGGCAGATAGCCTAGTATGAACCTATGAACCTATTAACCCTTGTCCTTAGACAGATGAAGCATTTTAAAAATTATATGCTCCCCTGCTAAGACATAGAAGTGTTCAGTAAATAGTACAGTGATTTCAATGTTTCGTAGCAGAATATAACAATATACAGTGGACCCAAGCATGCATGCATAGTGGCTTACATTTTATACTTCAGTGCCCTGGAGATGTGGACTCCAATCCTTTTCACCAGAAATCAGATGCAGGGCCTTGATTTAACTGACAATGAGAGCAGTTACATTATAGACTGCTGAGACTGACAGACAGGAGACTGGAAAGAATCAGTCAAATGTAAGTAAGTAAATAATATAAGTATCAGTTTAGCAAAAAAATTAAGCATTTACACTATTCCCCCAAAGAATAATTGGCAGTATGTTCCTTTTTAATGGCCCAACCAACAAATTCTGAACAAAATGAAAGAAATGTTCAACCCTCTGTATTAATTTAAGCCATTATTAGAAGATGACAGTTTCTGCTCATTGAGTTATGGTTTTTAGACTAATGAAACAGAATTTTCATAAACTAAAATTTTGAAAATTATATTGATGATCATTAAGTGTAATTTCTGGTGATGATGTCATCAGCTGAAATGCTGAAAATTATATTGACAATCATTATGCATAATTTCTAGTGATGCTGTTTTTTTTTTCACCATTTTTGGGCCATCTTTAAATATGCAACACATACCATATTCTGAGTATGTGAGAGAGAATAAAGCAAATGCAACTGTTCAATAAAGTAATAAATACAAAAAGAAAATGTAAGTTTTCCATAAGTGATCTGGTTTAGAATGGCAAATTAACCATAGGTAAAACTGCCCTACAGTTTGTAGCATGCTACAGACCACCTTCTCAAACTCAGGAAACCTACACAGCCTTCCTGAAGACACTGGAGAGTATGAATGTCTCTCCAAACACCATCATATTGGGTGACTTCAACTACCCAAACATAGACTGGGAACATTACTCAAGCCCCAACACCTTAGCCCAAAGGTTCCTGGAGTTCATAAACTCAAATGCTATGGAACAACTAGTCACCATTCCCACAAGAGGAGAAAAATATACTAGACCTGATCATCACAAACATGGGGACAAAATGCTCCACACTGGAAGTATATCCCTCATTGGTGAGATCAGACCATAAATTAATCTCATTGGAGATCCACATCCCGCCCAACCCCAGCAAAAAAGACCACAGTGAAAAACTTCTCAAAAGCAAACTTCACACTTCTTAAGACTGGAGTGGTATCCTTCAAGGCCCCCGAGCCAGTGGAAACCACAACCCACGCTGCTGAAACCCTTACAAATGCCTTCTACGAGCACCTCCAGGAATGTATGGATCAAGCAATCCCTAATAAAATCAAGACCCTTTCCACCAAAGGCAGGCACTGGTGGACCCCAGCCATAAACAAACTCTACAACAAGAGGAGAAAGCTACTACATGACAGAGCACAATCCCTAAAAGGGAAGGCATCTCTGATCAATACTAGCAAAAAACTACAATAACTCATAAAATCATCCAAGGCCAACTTTGAGAGAAAAATCGCTAATGACACAAAAGACAATCATAAGGCCTTCTTTAGCTATGTTAGAAATCTGGGTGGAAACTCCCAGATATGCTCAGAATTAGTCCAAAATGATAAAAAATCACTGAACCCACAGACATTGCCAACATACTGGCAGACAGGTTCAGTGCAAATTTCTCCCCTCCCTCCCCCCCAAAAGGAGAAATATCTATCCCACCAGAGTCTAGCCTCCCAAACATCTCAGATGCCCAGGTGAGAGCTGCTCTCTCTAAAGCAAAAAACACAGCATCAATGGGACCGGACGGTGTCCCCGGCTGTGTGCTACACAAACTCAATGAGGAACTAAACCCACACATAAGGCTGCTGTTTAATCTTAGCCTTACTACAGGATACGTACCCAAAGAATGGCGTACGGCAACTGTGGTCCCACTCCACAAAGGCGGTGCTTCTACGGACCCTGGAAATTACCGCCCCATAAGCTTGATGAGCCTTGTCTGCAAAGCTATGGAGAGGATCATAATGGAACTCATAAATAAAGACATTGGGGACCTACAGACACTGGATCCTACCCAATTTGGCTTTGTCAAGGGTAGATCCTGCCTCTTGAACTTGGTTGACTTTTTCGAAACAGTCACTAAGGCCATTGATGAGGGTAAGGCAGTTCACACAGCCTACCTTGACCTAGCAAAAGCGTTGACACAATACCCCACTCGGGCATCATAGAAAAGCTCACCAGCTTAAATGTAAACCCATATGTCACAAGATGGGTTGCAAACTGGCTCAAGGACAGAACACACAGGGTTAGAGTTGCTGGTGCCATGTCAGACTCTAAGCCGGTCACGAGCAGTGTCCCACAGGGCTCAGTCCTGGGCCCCCTCTTGTTTGGCATTTATTTTTCTGAAGTGCAGGCAAACATAGGGGGATTGTGGCTGACAAAATTTGCAGATGACTGCAAACTGGGCACCATAATTGACACTCCATCAGACACAGACATCCTCCATAGAGGTCTCATAGAAATGGATAACTGATGCCAGAGCCATGGCCTTAAGCTAAATGCCAAAAAATGTATAGTCATACCCTTTGGGAAAAACAAGGTAACCCCTAATTACCACATAGGTGGTAATCCATTAAACACGGAAGAAGTTATCAGGGACCTGGGGACCCAAATTGACAGTAACCTCTCTTTTGACACTCACATTGCCAAAGTGGTTAGGAAGACCTTCTACATTGCCCACCTGATCATGAAGGGATTCACATCCAGATCAGGAGAGGTCATTGTACCCCTGTACTCTTCACTTATCAGACCAATGATTGAGTACAACGCCCCATTCGGAATGTACCTTACCCGACACTTGCAGCAGTTGGAAAGACCCCAAAAGTTCCTCACAAAAAGGATAAAGGGGCTCAAACATATGTCATACGATGCCCGACTGAAGAAACTCCAGCTCTATTCAGTCGCATACCATCTGCTCAGAGGTGATCTGTGCCTGACATACAAGGCCATGTCCATCCCGGAATTAATGGACATGCTCCACCTCAAAAAATCCAAATCCACCAGAGCCATGAGAGCAAGAGACTTAAACCTCAACACGGATATAAATAGGACGTGCTGGAGGGACAGATTCATCACCCAGAGACTCCCTACATTATGGAACAGAATCCCAGTCCATGTGAGGCAGAGCCCCTCACTGACTCTGTTCAAGAGAAATCTTGACGAGTGGATGGGAGATCGTAGGTTTACCCCGGGAATCATCTCTGTGTCACTGCTGGACAGAGGCACAGCAAACTAATGGGTATAGTATTCTCATCCTAAGGGGTGGTGAAAGCCACACACACTTTGGCTAGGCTTATAAATGCCCTAGGGCAGATAGCCTAGTATGAACCTATGAACCTATGAACCTAAATGCCATGAAATCCCTTGTTTTTATTTGTATCCAGATAGCCCCAATGTTAGAATTTTACTAGATTTTCATGGAAATATGGAAAAATAGTATCTTAGCAGATAAAGAATGCCAGTATTTACAGCAGTGTTATCTATAACCTGTGCATAAAGTGCATCCTATTAATTCACAATATTCCTGCCTAAATCATCTTATTATTGCTGCTGCTTGCACATCACCGTTCCATTATTCTACTTTTACCAGCTCTGCTATTCCCACCTAGCTTCTCCCACAAACTAAACCTACATGTTATCAGTAGCTTTTATCTGCTGCTCTCTCCCTGTCCATTTCTGCACTCTACTTTACAGCTTAACCCTCTCTCCACCATATTCTATTCCCTATTCTAGGTTTGCTACTTCTTACCTTAGAATTACACTGTATGACTCTGTATCCTTTCTCTATCTCCTGCTTTTTATGGTTTCCTCGTCACTATACTTACTTGAATTTTGGATTATTTCTGTTGAAGATCCCCAGAATCCCAGTGCAGCCCTGTTCCATTCGCTCCCCTACCCTACCCCAATTCCTACCCCCCACTTTCCTTACATTTACACTTTACCAACACACCCCTTCCTTAATTGCACAGCCAATCAACATCCACTTCCACTGGGGAAGTCTTGATTTATTGATGGGGGGACAGAGGGTTGAAGTTTCCGCTGAACCTGTCTGCCAGCAGACTGGCTATATCTACGGCGTTAGTGTATGTGTTGTCCTTAACCACCAGTTCTGAGCAGATCTGATTGCTTCCTTTGAGATTGCAGACATATGTGAAGCAGGCCTTATGATTGTCTTTAGTAGATGTGGCCAGTTTGGACTTAAAGTTTGCTTTGGAGGATTTCACCAGTGCTCTTATTTGCTTGTTCAGGCTAAGCTGGCTAAGGAGAGATTGCATTCAGTTAGGCACCTGCTCCTTCTTGGCCCTGGACAGCAATTTTTTCATTTTATTATAGATTTTATTTACTGTAGATGTCCACCAGTCAGGTTTACTCTTCCTTGAGGCAGATGATTTTGTCCTGTTGGGTATTCCTGATTCAATTCAGCTATATAAATGCTCGTATAGTACTTTGGTATAAGTCTGGACATTTGTGCCAGTTTCTATTGAGGGGGAGGGGTCTGTGAAGCTGTTTATACCTTCCCTCAGGAGGTTTTAATCCGCTTTGGAGAAGATTTTTGTTTGACCCTAGCTGGGACGGGGGGGGGGGGGTCAGTGGAGATAGTGTCTTCGAAAGTGACCACTTTGTGGTTGGATTCTACCAGGGAGGATGACACTGTAGGGATGCTGAAGTGGTTATTAATGTTGGTTAATAACAATTCCAAGATATTATCACTTCTTGTGGGGGAGTCAACCAGCTGGTCCACGGCATTTGCATTGACGAAATCAAGGAATGTCTGGGCATTTGTGGTTTGGCATGAGTAGTTGTTCCAATCTATGGTTGGATAGTTGAAGTCACCCAGGATCAGGTTCAAGGATTGACTCTTGATAGATTTGAAGAGGTCCTGATAGGTGGAGTAGGCATCTTGAGTCAACATTTGGGGCCTGTAGCTAGCTATGATTTGAATAGGGGTCTTGTCAATGGTTAACTGCACCTGGAGTGTCTCCTGTGAGTCATATTCTTTGACCAGCCTGGAAATGTGTATGTCTTATTTATTGGAGTAGGCATAGATCTCATTATGTTTTTCCATATCACTGTTGCAGTATTCTTTACAATAGGGATCCCCTGCCTAGGGCAGTCCAATGTCTGGCCAGTATACCAAAGCCTTTAGGTTGTAATGGGTGTGCAATACATCACACATATGCTCCCAGTGCATGGCATAAGGTGAAAAGGTGACATCCGGATGTACCATCTTCAGAACTTCTTTGCTGCCAGTCCCAATGCCATCTTCAGTCATTGGTCTTAACGCTCGTTCATCTGCTGGTTACCTAGCCTCTTTCAGATAAGTGCCCCATTGGGATTTAGTTATTCTTATCACTGTTTTGATTTGCTTTTCGTTGTTGGTTTCATGTCAGCCAGAAAGAGCAAATACCAGTGTGGGAGACAGATTCTCCGTAAAGATCATCATGAGCAGTATTTGTTTTGCTTAGGTCCTTCCCACAACCATACATCTTTTGCTATTTGCCAGGTTTTTGTTCCTCAAATGTTGCATAGTCGGCTCTCTTCCTTAGCTATTTATTTGGGAAACAACATCTTAAGCTTTTAGTTAAAGACACTATGCAAGGATCTCAAATGAAGAATACCAAGAAAGCTTGGTCAGATTCTTTGGATGAATTGCCTTTGCCAGACATCTCTCTTGAGGCTAGTGAAAGCCTGAGGATCATCCAGTTTCTCATTCAAATTCCTCTGCTGTGACTGCTTTAGAGGCCAGCAGGAATCTGGCTTCACACATGTCCATGGAGGCTTTGCAGACATCTGCTTCAGATGTTCGGGGGGAACAGCGGCTGATAATTACAGAAGGGCCTAAAAGTGTTCCATAGATTTTGGTAAGGGAAGAGATACCAACTACTCTTACTGAATGCTGTCAGAAGTCAGAGCCTCCTAAGGTCTTTAAGGCTCATGTCCCTTTAAGAAAGGAGCAAAAAAGCCAGGAATATTTCTCCTGCTCTTAAAGAGTGAATGACAAAACTTCAATCAAGGCCTGTTTAATGCCCTTATGGCTCTGAAGTTTCCTCAAGGGGTTTCTGTTCCTGTTCATTCTTGGTCTTCTACCCCTCTTAAGAGACCTAGGGAGAAATATTCCTCGGATGAAGATGAAGAATCCCTAACTTATTCCTCCCAGATTCCTTCCCCCTTAGATTATAGCTCTGAGAAAAAGAAGTCTATTAGCACTGAATCTTCTTTTCAGGAGATTTCTTTTGTTGACACAATTTCCCAAATGATGGAGTTTTTTTTAAATGGGATTGTGCTCAGGTGTCTGAAGTTCAGAAGAGGTACTATGAGCTTCTGCAAATGGAGGCTCCTAGGCCCTCTGCTGTCCCTCCTGTTCTTGCTGCTTTGCTGGATGCCTTTGCCACTTCTTCTCAGGATCCTGATTCCCATTCCCCTGTTCTCCCCCAAAAAACTGATAGGTTTTATAAGGTGCCTGATTATTGCAAGTTTCTTTATAAATACCCCTCTGTGGACCCTTCTGTGGTGTTGGTTGCCTCTGACAAGCCTTCTAAACTGTTGCCTTCTATGAAGTTGCTTCCCTCTGGCAAGAACAGCAGAACTATGGAGAGTCTGCGTAAGGAAGTCTATACTTTTGCTAGTCTAGCTTTTAGAGCTGTGAACTATCAGACTCATATGACCAGATATATTTTGTCTCTTCTCTCTCAGGCCAGTCAGGTTATTTAAGATCTTCCTACCTCTGTGGGGAAGACCTCAGGCCTTTCTTTATTAAGAATGTCTTCACAGGTTGTTCCCCATTATATAAAATGCAGCTATGATGCAACTGATGCCTTGCATAGGGCTGCTGCTTTGATTCTGTGTTGAGGAGACATTCCTGGCTTTGGCTTCAAACTTTGCCTGACAATATCAAGGATAAGTTGGTGGATGTGCCTCTGGATAATAAACATCTGTTTGGTGCTGCTGCTGCTGAGTTGTTCAAGTTCCTCCAGGGAAAGGGTAAAGTTTTACAGGCTCTGAAACATATTTTTGTTTCACCTGTTCCCAAATTTCAAAGGAATTATCCTAATGAGCTCAATCTTCCCCCAGGGTAAAAAGGGTGGTAGAAGGACTCCTGCTAAGGCTATCCAAACTGCTTCAGCTCAGAAATCTCCTTTTCCAGATAAACTAGGTGCTGTCTTACTATCCTTGCCCTGCTGTTCTCAGTCACATTCCTCTCTCTCTCTCTCTCTGTCTCTATCTCTCTCTTTGCCTTTCCCTGTCCCTTCCTATTTGGTTAAAGATCACCCAAGAGTCTTGGCTTCTTTCCATAATTCATCAGGGGTATTATGTGGTTTGGAAATCTCTCCCCCCTTTTTGGACATTCTTCAGCCTCTTCTGGAACAACTGCCCTTTTTTCCAGAGGTTCTTCGGGGTTTGTTGACTCAGAGAACTATTCAAGAAGTTCCAACTCCTCAGAGGGGGAAGGGGTTTTACTCCAGAATGTTCTTGGTCCCTAGGAAAGAAGGCATCTGAAGACATATTCTGGATCTTAAACACCTTTTTAAAGGATCCTTCATTTAGGATGCTATCCCTTTAAACCGGGTTTCCTCTTCTGCTTCCTCAGGCTTTTCTGGTTTCCCAGAATCTTAAGGATCCTTATCTACATATCCCTATTCATCCCCATTTCAGGAAGTTTTTACATTTCTCTTTTGTTTCCTGACATTTTCATTCTCTGTTTTGCCCTTTGTCCTCTCTACTGCCCCAAAGGTCTTCACCAAATGCCTTGCTGCTGTGATTGCTTTCTGCAGGTTAAGAGGAATGCGGGGCTTTCCTTACCTGGATGACCTGCTCATTCAAGCCTTTTCTCCAGCGGTTTTACTTCAGCATCTACACTTTGCTATTTGTCTCCTAAAAAGCATGAGGATTACTGTAAATTTCCAAAACTCATTCCTGACTCCTTCTCTAGGATGATAGCTCCAGATTGTTCCAGTGCTGGTATTGCTGCCTCCTCCCAAGGTTTTAACTGTGATTGCTTTTTTTTTTCAATCCCTTCTTCCACTGGCCTCAATTACAGGCAGGGAGTTTTTCGTGGCTCTGGGATACATGGCTTCTACCATCCCTATGCTTTCTCTGGCCAAGCTTCATATGAGAAAGATCCAGTGGTTTCTAAAGTTAGTTTGGCTTCAACATTCTCATCTTTTGGATTTTCTGATTCCCCTTCTCCCATGTCTCAAACTGGAAATTCAGTGGTGGATTCATCAGTTGTCCCTCAACCCAGGGCTGGCCTTTTCAACCTCCAGTCCCCACTTGGAAACTCTTTCCAGATGCCTCAGACAGATGGGGGGGGGGCCTCCTTCGGTCCTCTGAAAGTGCAGGACCTTTGGTCTCTTCAACAACAGAGAGACAACGTCAGTATCAAAGAGATGAGAGCACTTCTTCTGGCTCTTCGGACTTTTCTTTCTCTTTTCCTTCCAGGACCCCTCAGAAGTCTCACAGACAATAAATACTACAGTGATGTGGCATATCAACAAGCTGGGGGGGGGTCTTATCTCCTGAGTGCAGACTAGCTGTTCTGGTTTGGGATCTAGCCACCCAGTATCAGGTGACCTTTCTGGCAGTTTATATTCCCTCAAATCAGAACATAGTGGCAGATTCTCTGGACAGGTCCATAACACAATCCCACAAGTGGATGCTTCACAGGTATGTGTTTTTGGACATTGACCACTGGTGAGGTACTCCTCAAGTAGATGTCTTTGCCTCCCTATGAACAGACAACTTCCTCTCTTTTGCAACAGAGACCCAAGTTCTCTGGCCTGGAAGGTGGATGCCTTCTTTTTACTTGGAATGGGATGTTTCTTTATGCCTTTCCACTTCTTCCTATCATTCCAAAGGTCCTGTTCAAGCTAGAACAGGATGCCCTCAAAAATCTTGCTGGTGACTCCATTTTTGCCCAGACAGCATTAGTTCCCTCTTCATCTGCATTTAGCCAGGGGCAATCATCACAAGTTACCTTACAGGGTGGACCTACTCACACAAGGCAAGAGATCTCTTATCCATCCACACCTATCCACTCTTCATCTGACATTGTGGCTGATAGCATTTTGATTCCCTTCAGACATCTTTTTTCTGAAGGCATGCTCTGGGTCCTGCAGGAGGCCAGGAAACCAACTACTAGGAAATCTTAATTGTCCAGATGGAAGGGATTTTCTGTCTGGTGTCTTTCTCATAACCTGGATCCATTTACTGCAGATATTCCTTCGGTTCTGTCTTATTTTTGTGAATTGCTCAATGCTGGGTTGGCATAGTCTTCTGTTAAAGCCCACCTGTCTGCTATTTCTACTTGTATGCATTTGACTCAACCTTTAACCTCTAGATTTGAGGCCAAACCATTTCATAAATGTGTCCTTCACATTAGGCCTCCCAGGAAGCCTGTTCCTCCTTCCTGGGACCTTAATTTTGTTTTGGAAAAGCTGACTCAGGCTCCTTTTTAGCATGCTGCTTCCGCTTCCTTACAGCATTGTTATTGGAAGACAGTTGTTCTTTTGGCTCTTACTTCTGCCAGATGGGTGTCTGAACTGCAGGCCCTTATGGCTGTCCCTCCTTTTTTAGTTTTTCAGAAGGACAGGGTGTGTCTTTGTAGTAATCCTTCTTTTATGCCCACGGTGGTTGTCTCTTAATCAGTCTATTCATTTTCCCACTTTTTTCCCCTCTCCACAATCCGCTAATGAGTGGTTCTTCATGCTTTGGATTTGCATAACCAATTCAAATATTATTTAGACAAAACTAAAGCATTTTTTAAGTCTGAGCAGCTTTTGTTTTCTTTCATTCTAGGTCTTTAGGTTTGGCTGTTTCCAGAGGAACCATTTCTTCTTGGATATGTAAAGCTATTTATTTTTGTTATTCCTTTCATGGCAAGAGCCTTCCTTCTTCAGTTAAGGCTCATTCTACTAGGCTGTAGTCTCTTCTTGTGTTTTTTTTCAAGGGTCTGGATACTAATTCTATTCTTGAGACAGCTATCTGGACTTCTGTGCATACCTTTACCAAGCATTATACGTTGGATGTGATCTCTAGGGCTAGAGCTGGTTTTGCCAGGGCCATTATTCATGGCTTCATTGAGGGCTCTGCTGGCCCATCTTCCTCCCAGTCTTCTTCCTGAGTTATTGCACTCTCCCTGCTGTAAAGAATACTGCAACAGTGTTATGGAAGGACATAGCACATTTGTGCAAAATCTTACTATAACAGTAGATTAATTCCCTCCCTCCTCCCCCTGATCCTTTTTTTCTTCTGGATGTACTTGTTATGTACTAATATCCTTAGACTATTGTTCCTGTTGGGGATTTTGCAGTTCTGAGGATGGTGTGTCCTGATGTCATCTTTATACCCTATGCCATGTGTGGAGAGCATACTTGTGATGTGTGGCGTACCCATTACAAAGTAAAGGATTTGGTATACTGGCTGGATGTTGGTCTGCCCTTGGCAGGGGATCCCTATTGTAAAGAATACTGCAACAGCGAAGAGAAGGACATCTACTGTTATGGTAAGATTTTACACAACTGTACTTTCTTGCATTAGTAGTTCTGTTTGATGTTTGGAGGTATAAGTGTTCTTGGACTACTGGATCCCCTTCTAGCACTATAAGCAAGGCACAGATTGCCCCTAAGGAGGCTATATGATACTTAATATAGAGATAAAACCTCCAGTCTTTATTGGTAGATCTTTTAAGCCAATGATTTTTTTAGTTAAAACCCTCTGCAGTATTTCCAAGTATTTAATATGCTTAGTAAGGCAAATCCCAAAGGGGGCTTTTGTACTGAATAATCAGTTTAATTAGTGCAGAAAACAAGGAGGTGAGGTCTTCTTTTGATCTACAGGAAATACCTTTTACTATGAGCTATGTAAGGTAAAAGGATTTCCTAACTAGTGCTGCAATGTGATGGTCAAATGTGAGGGAGATACTTTCTTTTCATTTTGAAGTTGTGTGTTATCAGTACTATAAAATGGAGATATGGGATGCTTACTGAACAATAAAGTGTTGTACTTTTATTGCTGAGATTGAGCCCATTTTTGTACACTGGTTATTGAGATGTGTAAGTTCCTGTTAGGAGGGGGCTATATGTTAGATGGGTGCTTGATGACAATTTCGAGTTTACAACATATACATCAAGAGAAGGCATCTCACTGGCATCCTACATTTGTAAAGCCTCATGAGTATGGAATCAGTGTACCTAACTACTGAGTCACCTGTCACCAATACATTTCTGTTTGTGTTTGTAGATTGCTTCGGTGTAATGGGTCTAGGATATGCTGCTTCCTGGTGTCCTCCAGTTGTGTAATCTTTAACTGGTGTTGCAGCACTTGTTTTACACTGCATCATGCTCTGACTAGACTGTAGAGACTTGGATGAGGATTTTATAACCACCAAGCAAAGAAAATATATGCAGAAGCACTGAAGTCCAATAAACTCTTCTTGACTGGAACAAATTCGTCTCAGTTAAAGCACAAATTCTTTTATTACTTTACCACAGCAGTAAAAGATGCACGAACAGACATACAAGGTCAAAACACAGTATAAATCCAAGTAGAAACCAAAATAAATCAAGCGCTTTCACCCGTAGCTATGACGGGCTTTTTCAAGATGAACCACCAAGGAAAGACTGTGTGCTTATAAGCAAACATCAATATCACTTATGTAATTAAAGTAGTATAACAAATTGAATAATAACAATTCAAGTGGAATGCATTACAATTTGCTTATCTGATTTAAAGCAACATCCAGTTACCAATGGTTGTCAGTGCTCATAATTAATACGTGCAGTGAACTTTCTTTAAAAGAAAGAAACAACAAAACCATGTACTGAAAAGCATTACATTTTTTCTTATTCAGTTGTTAATAATGTGTGCCAAGGTCTAAAAAACAAACTAATGAAATCTACATTTAAAAACTCCTAAAATTGAATTAAATGTATAAATGAATTGTTTGGGTACTTGCGTACATCGCAGTTGCCGTGGTTTTTCAACATTTAATTTGTAAAAATAACTACTATGGATGAATACAACATTTAAATAAAACCAAAATAAAAAATAATGAAAATATAGTAACAATTATGAATATTAAAGTGCCAAAAGTGCTTAAAAGAACTATGTAAAATACTTTTTACTTTGCAACACATGATCCTTCTGGTTACAGAGTGCTTTGTGTGTTACCGTTGTTTTCACTTCGTTACCAAAGTGTGCTCCAATACTTTTACGGGTCCATAGAATAATTAATAACAGTACTTAACCCAAGGTATAGTGAGATAATGTACTTATAAAATTAATTATTATTGTTCTTGATCTGAATGTTGCATTATATCAATTGAATAAATAAATATTTTAAAATAATAACCTATTGAATAAATAATTGAATTTGATGATAGAAGTGTGGATAGTGAAGTGTCGAAGCGTATAAAAAGGCAATGTTAAGTGCTTATTGTATTACGTTGCCAAGTCCCACTAATTGCAAAATATTTTCTGCATTTCAATTAAATTCACTTCGTGAAAATAATAAATCAATATACTTACAGGACTGCTAAAAGATTCATGGTAGTACATGACAAAAATAAAAAATATATATGAATTAATTCTTATTACACTGAATGTACGTTTTATGTAAAGATGATCGATGAATAAATATTATGAATTGTTAAATTGTTGAATAGGTAAATAAAATATACAATTAAATATGAATCAAGTTAAAAATATGCTGAAATGTTGTGGACATTAAATGATTGGTAATATATTTACCATTTAAAAATACTTACTAAGTTAAAAATGTATTGAAATATAAAAATACTTTGTACTATGAATGATATGAGTGTACAATAACCAACTTCTGAATAGACTTCATTTAAAATAATCTTATGTGGTAGAGTGAATCAACCAGTTAGCAACCAAAGCTGGAAATTCACTACTTCACTGTAATTTGGTCATACCACTTAGGAAGTGACCAAAATATTATCACCATCCAAAACAACCTAGTAAGGTAATTGCAGGTTGTTATTAAGCCCATTAAAATATGGACAGTTGAATTGTTATTTATATCAATGCCCAGTTAATATGCAATGATTGTATACTGAAGTTCTTAAAACTTAGTCCTAGTTATAACTTTGCCCTTCTTAATTTGAGGAGGCTGGTAATACTAATGGCTTCATTTAGACCCGGAGGCTTAGATGCATTCAATCTTAACTGCCAATTTAACTCTATGGAGGTTTCCCAGTCTCCCCCTCTAGGGTTAAGGGGAACTTGTTCAATGACTAAAAATTTTAATGTCATCTTGGGGCAACTAGTGAGGTGTTTAAAAAATGCGTTTGTCTCTTTCTTTTTTCGGATATCATAAAGATGTTCGTAAATCCTTTTACGCAACGTTCTCTCTGATTTGCCTACATAAAAACTCTCACATTCTTGGCAAACCCCTAAATAAATGATACCCTTAGAGCCACAGTTACAATATCCTGTTGATTTTAAAGTGAATTTCCTAGACTTGATGTAGTAAACATTGGTTTCCAAAATGTGTGAACATTGTTTACAACAATTACACTTGTAGGTACCAGTTGTGCCATGTTTATTCACGGATTGTGGTGGTGATTGTCTCTCAAACATATTTTTCAAATTAATGTTTCTTGCATTTACAAATATGGGTCTTTCCGGTATCCACTTCTTTGTGTCTTCATTTGTGGTTAAGATGGGCCAATATTTGCTAACTGAGTTCTTAATTTTGTTAGTATCATTGTTGAAAGTACAGCTAAAAACAGTCTGGGAAGTGGGGGTGTTGTTTCTGACATCAGGTATCAAGTTTGATCTGGAAACTGGTTCTGTACCTGTACCTAACAACGGACTATATGTGTCAATTCTTTTCTGTAGTACTTCTTGATGCATTTCTTCTATTAATGGTAAAGGATAACCCCTCTCTAAAAATAACTTCGTCAAAATTTGAGCTTCGTCAAAAAACTTTTTGTCAGTATTACACATTCTAGAAGCCCTGATAAATTGACCTTTCAAAATACCCTTCTTTTGAGAGAAGGGGTGGGCACTACTAAAATGAAGATATGTGTTAGAGAAGGTGGGTTTTCTAAAAATTGAGGACTCAAATATTTGTAATTCAGTGTTTTTGAATAATATCACATCTAAATAATTCATCTGACTCTCACTAACATTGGATGTGAATTTCAAAAAGTTTGTGGTCTCATTTATGTAACTCAAAAAAGCTTCAAGATTTGACCTACTAGCTTCCCATAAAATACAAATGTCGTCCAGGTACCTCTGGTAGTGTAGGATGTTGTTCTTCCATTGTGGTGTAAATACAAACTCGTTTTCCCAATGGAAAAGGACAATGTTTGCGTATGCTGAAGCACATGGTGAGCCCATGGCAACCCCTTTGTTTTGTTTAAAAAAACTCCCCATTAAAATAAATAAAATTATTACTTAAAATAATGACCATAAAGTCTGATAATAAATTGATGGTGTTATTACTAAAATTCGAAAATTTGGTTAAAATTTCATTAAACCACTGTATGCCAATATCATGTGGAATGCTAGGAAATAGCTCTGTTACATCAATTGTAACTAAAAAGTCTACTTTAGAAAAGTATTCTTTCTTAATATTTTTCAGGAATTCCCAAGAGTCCTTACAAATATGTTCCACTGATGTTATGGTCTTTTTAAGTGTTGAGTCAACAAACTTGCCCAGGGGTTCTGTGATGCTGCCTGCACCCGCAACAATGGGTCTAAATTTTAATGGCTCTAACCCTTTGTGGACCTTGGGAATCCCAAAGATTACTGGTGTAAGTGGTTTATTTACTATTAAGAAATTGTAAAGTTTTTCATTAATAACACCCTGTAACAACATATCATATAAAAGATGTTTAATCCTAGCGTATGCAATATTCAACTCATTTAATGAAAGAGTACTGTACTGTTCCGTGTCCTGAAGTATATTGTGAATAACTTCTTCGTATTCATTCTTATACATTAAAACAACCCCACCCCCTTTGTCCGGTTTCATTACACGTATCTGCTCATCCCTAAGCTGCTTAATAAGAACATAGCAGTTTTGGGATAAATTTTGCGATTTGATGCTCTTTTTGGGCAGATTTCTTATTTCAGCTTCCACCAAGTCTTCAAAAATTTTTATAACAGGGTGTGGTGGTGGGTTAAAAGTACTTGATCTACTAACAAAATCTCTTGAAAAGTTTTTGCCCTTGAAAAAAATATCCAAATTTAACTGTCTTGTGAACAGTTTAAGTTCTAAAATGGTTTTTGTAGTATCAATACATTTGGAGGGAACAAAATGAAAACCCTTTGTGAACAGATCAAAGTGTGTGTCATGAACTAAATTCTCTGTAAAATTGAAGATGGTGAAGTTATTTTTAGTTTCAACTGAACATAGAGAACAGTGTGTTTGAACTAAAATGTTGTCATTTGAATGCACCATCATCTGCGCTGTTTTCCCCACGCTTGCTGGTTCTGGAACTGTGCTCTGTTCCCTTGCCTGCGTTGGGGAAATTGAAAAACCTGATTATCATCGTTTTTAGGGGTGTTGTTATTTGTATTATTATTACTGGTATGCTTTTGAGCAAGTCGTTCACTGCGTCTTAAGGTTTCAACCAATGGCATGCCATCATTTTGATTTTGAAAAGATGTTGACCCCCCCATTTTTAGTCATGTATCTAGTAGACCAGTTCGGTTTATTTATATAACATTGAGCTATCCCATTCTTGTAATCATTTAAATCTCTCTCCAATTTTTTAACTTTTCTTTACATAATTTTAAGACAATACTGCTCAACTTCATGAAAAACATTATTGTAGTCCTTTTTAATTCTGGAAAAAGAAATATCAGTGTTAATGGAGCCATTGAGCATATTTAGTTCTTCTAACAAAATGTCCGCTTTCTTCTCATAATCCTTGACCATCAAATGTAGCATTTCAAGTCCCGTACTGTCAAATAACTCAGAAATGTCTTTGTGAAGATCTGAGCCTACAACTGCATTGTTCAGAAATTTGTTTATCCGAAGGCCTCTAGGTACCCTCTTTACTTTAATGCACTCCTGCAAGTAGTCAATTTCAAGTTTCGCTGCTTTAAAGGAGTACAATTTATCACTAAACACTGAAAAATCTGAGTCAATCTTGTTATCAATTGGAACATTATTGTGCACAGTACCTGTTGAAAAAGCAAACTGTTTGTTGGACCAGACATCAAAGTTGAAGGATTTCTGCGTGTTCTCCATTGTGGGTAAACCCATTTGTTGCTGAGATGGGAAATCCTTTCTGCGTGAAGTACTAGGCTGCTGCTCCGAAACACCGAAGAATGGTGGTTCACGTGAAAAAGACATATCAGTTCTGTTCGCGCCAAATTCCTGCTCCTGGTTTGCAGCAATTCTGCCGCCGGAGTTAACATTACTGTCTTTAATTGAATTGGAAAGTTGTGTAAGTAGCTGTATGACCTGCCGGAATTCAGACCTGGTAACCAGGAGGTCATCTGCTGTGTCGCTGAGTATAAGTGGTGTCCCTGGAAAGTCAGAAACCTCAGTGCTTTCTGCCATAGCAAACACGAAACGCCAAAAAAACGAACTAAGTCCCACCAAGCAAAGAAAATATATGCAGAAGCACTGAAGTCCAATAAATTCTTCTTGACTGGAACAAATTCGTCTCAGTTAAAGCACAAATTCTTTTATTACTTTACCACAGCAGTAAAAGATGCACGAACAGACATACAAGGTCGAAACACAGTATAAATCCAAGTAGAAACCAAAATAAATCAAGCGCTTTCACCCGTAGCTATGACGGGCTTTTTCAAGATGAACCACCAAGGAAAGACTGTGTGCTTGTGTGTGGAGAGCATACTTGTGATGTGTGGCGTACCCATTACAAAGTAAAGGATTTGGTATACTGGCTGGATGTTGGTCTGCCATTGGCAGGGGATCCCTATTGTAAAGAATACTGCAACAGCGAAGAGAAGGACATCTACTGTTATGGTAAGATTTTACACAACTGTACTTTCTTGCATTAGTAGTTCTGTTTGATGTTTGGAGGTATAAGTGTTCTTGGACTACTGGATCCCCTTCTAGCACTATAAGCAAGGCACAGATTGCCCCTAAGGAGGCTATATGATACTTAATATAGAGATAAAGCCTCCAGTCTTTATTGGTAGATCTTTTAAGCCAATGATTTTTTTAGTTAAAACCCTCTGCAGTATTTCCAAGTATTTAATATGCTTAGTAAGGCAAATCCCAAAGGGGGCTTTTGTACTGAATAATCAGTTTAATTAGTGCAGAAAACAAGGAGGTGAGGTCTTCTTTTGATCTATAGGAAATACCTTTTACTATGAGCTATGTAAGGTAAAAGGATTTCCTAACTAGTGCTGCAATGTGATGGTCAAATGTGAGGGAGATACTTTCTTTTCATTTTGAAGTTGTGTGTTATCAGTACTATAAAATGGAGATATGGGATGCTTACTGAACGCTACAGTGTTTTACTTTTATTGCTGAGATTGAGCCCATTTTTGTACACTGGTTATTGAGACGTGTAAGTTCCTGTTAGGAGGGGGCTATATGTTAGATGGGGGCTTGATGACAATTTCGAGTTTACAACACATACATCAAGAGAGGGCATCTCACTGGCATCCTACTTTTGTAAAGCCTCATGAGTATGGAATCAGTGTACCTAACTACTGAGTCACCTGTCACCAATACATTTCTGTTTGTGTTTGTAGATTGCTTTGGTGTAATGGGTCTAGGATATGCTGTTTCCTGGTGTCCTCCAGTTGTGTAATCTTTAACTGGTGTTGCAGCACTTGTTTTACACTGCGTCATGCTCTGACTAGACTGTAGAGACTTGGATGAGGATTTTATAACCACCTCAGCATATGCTAATTTATTATGCATATGTGCAAGGTGTGGTGTAGATAAGTGATGCTCACAGAGCTATATGATTATGAGAGTGAGGCCTCGAATTTGGATAGGTTGTTGTATCTCACACAAACAGACAGTCATAAGTTACATAAAATATCATTATCTGCGAGCATCAGGCATTTTTTTATTGCTTGAGTACACCAAGTGCTATGAGTCTGGCAACAGAGAAAAAAAATAGCTGACTGACCTTTCATTTCAGACCAACGGTGCAAGGGCTGTTAAGGAAGAGTAAAGGAATTTAATGGTGTTTCGGCTCCTGGATTAAATTACCAGTTCAAAGAAAATAAGCATAAATGAAATTAGGTTTGAGCACTGAGATAACAGTATGCAGTAAATATTCTAGGCTAAACTTACTATAAAGTCAGTTTGGTGGATGTTAAGGGTGAATAAGAAATGATAATATTTTGACTCCTAGTTTAAAGTATTGATCCAATGTAAAATAATAAACATAAATAAAATTAGGTTTAAGCACCAAAAAGCAGTATGCAGTGAATGTTTTGTTTGAGACTGGCTATGAGATCAGCTCATAAGCAAGTTGCTTATCCAGCAGTGCTGTTCATCTTGTCTGGTTCTAAAGAAAGGTCCATATAGAACCATACCAGTACTCTGAATACAGAATGACATAACACAGTCAGCCTGCAAGGACACTGTCCTGCTGTTTTCAGACAACATAATGACATTAGTTGATGTGCATGTTTTGACCGGTGTCATTCTGTAGCCTGCAGTGGAACTGCATGTCTTTCCCTTTGTGGTATAAAACGGACATGAAAAGCAGCTGTTCTCTCGGGCTAATAGTCAGACTGCTTGCTGATGTGTACCATGTATTGCTAGGAATAAAAGAGCTCTGCCTATTCCACAAATAATTGTTGTACAGTTACCAAACAGATCTTACCATTCAAACATGGTTACCACCTTTGCTCTGAATAAACACTTTGAACAGACCTTGATGTAAGAAAATAACCCTATAACTAAGTACAGCACCTATTATTATTATACTCTTAATGCTGCACAAAACAAAACACTTTTGTTTGCTACTGAATCTTTCCTGGCAGTCTTAAAAACTCACTGTAGCTTTTCCTTTTCATTATGGAAAGGTTGCATGCTTTCCCTGGCAGACACAGAAGTCCAGAACTCTCTTAAAGGCCTTTGTTTCTCATCGTACAATGTTTTGAAACAGCAGCATTCTCTTTTTTTGTACACACATCCCACTACCAACAACTGACCTTAGCCGTCTGAAGGCCCACCTCTTACCCATTTGTTAGAGGTCAGAAGTCAGCAAGCACACCTTGGAATTGTGACATGATCCCTGGAAAACAGACCAGTATTTCATGGTTTCACTGAAAGGAAAACAGAAATTCTAAATGAAAAATGCACGTTGATGCTTAAGATACTTTATAATAAAGTAATAGAATATGTGAGAAAACACAATTACTTAGGCAAAGAAGGGTTAAACTAGTTAGATTTCAGAGGTTTGTAACAGCATGTGTAGTTTAATCCCATGGGGGTATTTTTCAGCTGAAGAATGTTAAGATTAAAGCAATAAAAAGAAATTAATAAGTATGTTTTGAACATCCATCCATAAAGAAGTAGATTCTGTACTAACGTGAAATGCAAAATAAACTTATTTTTTACTGCCTCAGAAACAAATTACCATCTTTGGCATGATTGTTTTATGTCAAAATAACAAAGCTAAACAAGAATGTGTTATCCTTTTTATTATGTAAGAAGTACAAGTGACACTCAGTGTGTGTGCATGGTGTAAGTATTATAGCATTCTGTAGTTATGCAAGAAGTGCTCATAAATCTCTGTAAGAGCCCCACATTATGCCATACCATTCACTCATCAGACAGTGGTTAAAACACTGATAACTGTGACACCAGCATGCATGCATGATGCTGCTACTTAGTAGTTTATCTGCAGAGTGCAGGGAGAGAGGAACAGATTCATAAACGTGGGCCCTCAACAATGTGAAGCATGACTGCATATGCTACCTTCTCAGCACAGTGTCCTGGGATGATTTCCAGCATAGAAGCATAGCCAGGAATGGTCAGTGCAGTACTTAGAACAGAATAGTCCACTCTATACAATGAATGCCACAGAGGTGTGATTCTTAAAAAAGAATCCTTATGAACCACAGCATAGGGTTGGTATAAACCAAATGAGAGCATAGCAGTAAGTGTACGGACTGGGGATATGAGTAAGAACAGAAATGGTGAACAGCATCAAGAACAGAAAGCTTAGCAGTGGGTGTGGTATTCTACTCTGCATGCCTCTGAGAGAAGCAAAGACATAAGATATTAGTGACTGGTTTTTAAAAACATTACTCAGCTGTTCTGAACACTGGCAGGGGTAAGAGGTAAAGCAGTGCAGCAATGGCTAAAAGCATGCAGGAGGTGTGTAAGCAGATGCTCTGGACTGATAGTCTGTGTGTGCATTTTGGTGCACATTATAAATGGCAGCCAGGGAATCTACTTGTTGGCAGGGCTTCTGTGGAGACTGATAAGGGTATATTACTCAAATAAGGTTTTAATAACTGACAGTTTATGCATGTGTGTGTGTGTGTGTGTGTGTGTGTGTGTGTGTGTGTGTGTGTGTGTGTGTTGTCTGAAGGACAACACGATGCTTCCATAACTGATAACATAGTATTTACTTCCAGAACTTTCGTTTGCTTGTTTTACATTTGTTAATTGGGTGGGGATGTTGGTCAAGCAACAGTTTTCAGCAACAACCTGGGCCACATGAAGTACAAAAAGCAACAGAAAACAACATGAATTATTTAGAAGACATAATTTCATAGGATGCATTTTAAAGAAAAATCTAAACAACCATATTTTCAAAACATTTTGGAAACTATGTTCAGTATTTCAAATAAGAAAAGAAAAAAGAAGGATTTATATGCTACAGCTCACAATGGACATAGATTACAAATGCATATATTGTATGAGGAGGAGTTATTTGTTTAATCTAGAATAGTGATGATGTAGGTTGCAGCAAAAACCATGTGGGGGGACTGGTAAAATTTGCATCAAGATAAACTGATTAGGTACATATTTAAAGATGTTCTAAAAATACTTAAGTTGTAAAGGATGTCCTTAACCTCACTAGGGTGGAAGCTTTATACAGTATCTCAGTACCTAGACAGAATTTACAGATCAGAAAGTTCTACTCTATGGTATTTATATGGGCATACTTGTTAAATGAGGTGACCAAGGATATCATGTATCAATAAGGAGTGGTTGCTAGATAATCTTAGGAAGTGCCAAAATGCATTATCATTGTTTTGTTGAAATTAACATTTAGTTTATGTGCAAGGAACCAGCGAGATAAGCTATTGCATTCTTCCAGAAGTAGAATTGTAAGATTAGATAGGGTGTTTGAGGGATTGAAATGAAATAGGTCTTCAGGATAATTTATATGTTGGTGAGAAGGTCTGCTGAGAGAAAGAGAACTGATAAAAAGAAAGATGAGAATATGGCCAAGAAGTGACCCTTCAGATACTCCAGATTGAAACCAGGATATGGAGGAACATGCGTTCATATATTAGAGTTGGAATAGTCTATTATTAAAGTAAGGGGAGAAGCATTGCAGGGCAAGAGAACAAATTTGGTTTTATTTAGAAGGTTTCTGAAAGTACTCTCAGTCAGGAAACCTTTGTCCATGTCTATCAAAATTGCACTGGTCGCAGTGTAAAATGGAACCTGGTGGAGGGCTTAATCAGTAACAGTTTGCCAGAGAGTTTGTCCCATGATCCTTGATTCCTGCCTGGATGTGTGAGATTGGTCAAGGAATCCAGTTGTTGACTGTGTGTGTGTGTGTGTGTGTGTGTGTGTGTGTGTGTGTGTGTGTGTGTGTGTGTGTGTGTGTGTGTGTGTGTGCGCGTGTGTGCGCGCGTATGGGTGAGTGTGTATATGTATTATGGGCAATGGACATAAGCTCCAGAAGCAAATAGTTTACATGTAACCCGGAATTCACCCCTGGGGTTCCACCTGTGTCCCTCTTGGACAGGGGCAATAGGTGCTGATTTTAGTGTCTGCTTGAACCAGATACCTTTGGGAACACGGGTTGAACTTGGCTAGGCATGTAAGGGCCCTGGGGCCGTTAGCCTAGTAACCTCATTTAATGCTATGATCCTATTATCCTATGTTGGTGGATAAGGCTACAAATTCATTTATTTACATCTGTTACTTGTGGTAGAACCCTGATTGTGACAGACCATTTTCAGGCTCAGTCTAGAGAGAAAACTGCATACAATCATTAAAGTAGAGAATATAGAAATAAATAAGTAACCTGCATTGACAATTCAAATGATAGTTCAAACAAGAAGTAGAAAAATAAAAAAAATACCCAAAGTGAAAATATTTGAAATATTGTTTACATATGTAAAAATCTGGGTTATCAGCACTCTTATTTTACATGTATTAGTCATAGATATGTATGTTCTACAGCACTTATAACTATATATTCTACAACATTGTTGACTATAAACAATATTTACGGATAGAAAGGGGTAGGATGACTAGGTAAGTAAGATGAAAGGGTGGAATGGAGAGGAAAGGATGGGTCAAAGATGAGATGGGATAAAGTAGAACCACTGGATGAAGTTGGGAGAAAGCAGTACTATTGTGGTAGTGTGAGTGAGGGTGAGATTAGTAAACTGCAGATTTAACATATGTTTCCTGTTTGATAGCATTTACACATGGCTTCCTTTTGTTTTGACTTGAATTTGGCATTCCTAAAAGGAGAGGATAGAATGCAGTTTGACAGGGGGATTCCCAAACATAGGGAACCATTAGTGGCAAACTGCAGTCTGTGCCATGGAGCTTATTATTTCTTAGGGAAAACAGGGAGTGCATTTCATGTGGAACAGATATGAGGTTATGGGTACTGGGCTTTTTGGTTAGCCAGCTTGCAAAGTATGTGAAGGGGTGTAGGTTTATCAGTTTATATGCAAGTGAGGCCAGCAGAGAGTCCGCCTTTGTTTTCTTTAGCCTAGAATAGCAATGATGAAGGTTACATTCCCTTGTACAAACATTCTTTTACGTACTGTGGTAAATTGTCATTGTTTATGTGTGAAGAGGCATGTCAATTAAATCAGAGCAAGATTAACAGAAATTGAAACAGTTTGTGAACAAGGAAAATAGACAAAGGAATCATTCAGCAGCATGAAGCTTCCGGATGCAGAAGGTGTGATTCAGAAAGCTATGCCTGCTGTTTTTATGATGGTGACAGAACACAGGCATTGCTCAGATTTACCTGATATCCCCCATCTAGATGTTTTACTTGTGAAAGGAGTCCATCTACTCAAATAAAAGGCTATGTTAGATGGTGAAGAGAGCAAAAAAGTATATACATTTTAGTTTCATTGAATTCTCTTTAGACCTTCTTAGACAAAAAAAAAATTACAGTGAAACATTAAAATGGGAAACTAATTTTTGGTTGCTCATGAATGCTTTACAGTGCAACTGCATAGATGAAGTTTTCAAATTGTATGTAACTGTGCTGAAAATGAGTTTATGCAGGGTGCTCCTAGCACAAGCAAAAGTGGTGTAGTATTTTGGCTGTTAAATGGCTAGCCTTGCTGGTATATACTGTTAATGGTAAACATTCTACTGTAAAGTACATTTCTACTTCAGTCCTCCATCATGCTAGGTAGCACTGAAACACTGGCAAAGATTGCATCTGGAAGTCTCCAACCTACTGAACCATGGACGCTGATTTGTCATTGCTGCCAATGTCAACCTGAAGTTTGGATTTCTGTCTAAAGGTGACAGATCGTTTTGAATAGTTTGGATTTTATGTTCAATATACAAGATAGGGTTGCCACCTTTTCAAATGCCCAAAGTGGAACATTTTTTGTAGAAATGTCAGATTTTCCAGGACAAAACATACCTACAGCCGTGCATAGTCCAGAACTTTACTTTTTTGCACAAATAAAATCTTATTCTAGTAGCATTTGAATTGCTTATGCTACTTCACATAACATATAGAAGTTTCATATATAAAATAACTGTTTTATGAAACAATTAAAGAAAACTTAGAAAATATTTTTGTCCTGAAATTTTTTGATTTTTTTCGCAGGACACAACTGCCTAAAGAGGGACTGTCCATCTCAAAGTGGGACAGGTGGGAACCCTAATATAAGATGACACGTCTCCTTTTTTTGGAAGTCCAGGGTATGTTTTTTAATTCTTTACTTTGCAACACGTTTTAAGATTATATCTATTCATGTAAATTCAGAGACATTTGCTTTATACAGAAGTTAAGAGTAAAACCCTTATTTCCTTCAAAACAATATGTCTTTTGATATATGCTCGTGGTTTGTGTGTGTGTGTGTGTGTGTGTGTGTGTGTGTGTGTGTGTGTGTGTGTGTGTGAGAGAGAGAGAGAGAGAGACAACAGCTATGCTTTTATTAACAACAAAACAATCTCTGAATCAGGTCCTTCTGTTTATTATGTGGTTAATATTAGATTTATTTTACAAAGTCAACAGGAAAAAAGAAATTCTTTGTCTTTGGACTTGGGATGGGGTAAATCAAAACATGACCTGCAGCTCACATTCACTGCTAACCTCATTCAAAGACTCCATTTTGTGTCTGAGTGCAGTTCAAAAACAGTACGTACAGGAAGCTAACTGCAAAGGATAACAGTCCGTCCTGCTGCACCACCTTAGTAATGTGTACTAACCCTAATGCTGCCCCAACCCTAACTATACACCTTACCTTAGAAAAAACCCTTAACTAATGCTACCACTACACAAGACAGCTCAAACATACACTTTGCACACATACGTACAACCAAAACATTAAATCTAACTTTTACATAGCCAATACAGAACCCTAACACAGATATACTCACACACAGTTTTCCTGAACCTAACCCTTACTCTGACTAACCCAGAAACACACACACACACACACACACACACACACACACACACACACACACACACACACACACACACACACACACACACAAACACACACTCATCAGTAAATTTATCTCTTTATCTAACTCTCACTCTAACCCTAACTAACAAGCACTCGCACATACATCCATACAAAGTAAATCTATCCCTTATCTAACTCTCACTCTAACCCTAACTAACAAACACACACACACAAGGTAAATCTATGCCTTATCTAACTTTCACTCAAACCCTAACTAACAAACACTCACACATACACACACACACACACAAGGTAAATCTATCCCTTATCTAACTCTCACTCTAACCCTACCTAACAAACATACACACAAAGTAAATCTATCCCTTATCTAACTCTCACTCAAACCCTAACTAACAAACACTCAAACAAACACACACACAAAGTAAATCTATCCCTTATCTAACTCTCACTCTAACCCTAACTAACAAACACTCACACACACACACACACACACACACACACACACACACACACAAAGTAAATCTATCCCTTATCAAACTCTCACTCAAACCCTAACTCGCAAACACTCACACATACACACACACAAAGTAAACACATCCCTTATCTAACTCTCACTCTAACTCTAACACTCACACATACACACACAAAGTAAATCTATCCCTTATCTAACTCTCAATCTAAAACTCACTAACAAACACTCACACATACAAACACACAAAGTGAATCTAAGCCTTATCCAACTCTCACTCTAACCCTAACTCGCAAACACTCACACATACACACGCACAAAGTAACTCCATCCCTTATCAATCTCTGACTCTAACCCTAACAAACACAATCACACATACACACACAGAAAGTAAATCTATCCCTTATCTAACTCTCACTCTAACCCTAACTCGCAAACACTCACACATACACACACACAAAGTAAATGTATCCCTTATCTAACTCTGACTCTAACCCTAACTAACAAACACACACACGTACACACACAAAGTAAATATATCCCTTATCTAACTCTCACTCTATCCCTAACAAACAAACACTCTCACACACACACACACACACACACACACACACACACACACACACACAAACAAAGTAAATCTTTCCCTTATCTAACTCTCAGTCTCACCCTAACTAACAAACACTTACACATACACACACACAAAAAAAATCTATCCCTTATCTAAATCTCACTCAAACCCTAAAAAACCCTCACACATACACAAACACAAAGTAACTCTATCCCTTATCTAATTCTCACTCTAACCCTAACTAACACTCGCCCATATACACACACAAAGTAAATCTATCCCTTATCTAACTCTCACTCTAACCCTAACAAACACTCACACATACACACACACAAAGTAAATCTATCCATTATCTAACTCTCACTCAGACCCTAACTAACAAACACTCACACATACACACACAAAAAGTAAATCTATCCCTTATCTAACTCTCACTCAAACCCTAAATAACAAACACTCACACATATACACACAAAGTAAATATATCCATTATTTAACTCTCATTCAAACCCTAACTAACAAACACTCACACATACTCACACAAAGTAAATATATCCCTTATTTAACTCTCACTCTAACCCTAACTAACAAACACTCACACATACACACACACAAAGTAAATCTATCCCTTATCTAACTCTCACTCAAACCCTAACTAACACTCACACTTACACACACACAAAGTAAATCTATCCCTTATCTAACTCTCACTCTAACCCTAACAAACACTCACACATACACACACACACAAAGTAAATCTATCCCTTATCTGACTCTCACTCTAACCCTAACACTCACACATACACACACAAAGTAAATCTATCCCTTATCTAACTCTCACTCAAACCCTAACACTCACACTTACACACACACAAAGTAAATCTATCCCTTATCTAACTCTCACTCAAACCCTAACTAACAAACACTCACACATACACACACAAATTAAATCTATCCCTTATCTAACTCTCACTCTAACCCTAACTAACAAACACTCACACATACACACACACAAAGTAAATCTATCCCTTATCTAACTCTCACTCAAACCTAACTAACAAACACTCACACATACACACACACACAAAGTAAATCTATCCCTTATCTAACTCTCACTCAAACCCTAACTAACAAACACTCACACATACACACACACAAGGTATATATATCCCTTATCTAACCCTCACTCTAACCCTAACTAACAAACACTCACACATACACACACACAAAGTAAATCTATCCCTTATCTAACTCTCACTCTAACCCTAACTAACAAACACTCACACATACACAAACACAAACTAAATCTATCCCTTATCTAACTCTTACTCTAACCCTAACTAACAAGCACTCACACATACACACACACAAAGTAAAGCTATCCCTTATCTAACTCTCACTCAAACTCTAAATAACACTCACACATACACACACACAAAGTAAATATATCCCTTATCTAACTCTCACTCTAACCCTAACTAACAAACACTCACACATACACACACACAAAGTAAATCTATCCCTTATCTAACTCTCTCTAACCCTAACTAACACTCACACATACACACACACACACACAAAGTAAATCTATCCCTTATCTAACTCTCACTCTAACCCTAACTAACAACACTCACACACACACACACACAAAGTAAATCTATCCCTTATCTAACTCTCACTCAAACCCTAACTAACAAACACTCACACATACACACACACAAAGTAAATCTATCCCTTATCTAACTCTCACTCTAACCCTAACTAACAAACACTCACACATACACACACA
Organism: Protopterus annectens; assembly: GCF_019279795.1. Lineage (NCBI taxonomy): Eukaryota > Metazoa > Chordata > Ceratodontiformes > Protopteridae > Protopterus > Protopterus annectens. Next base: position 534,018,543 of record NC_056729.1, on the reverse strand, counting down.
CAAAGTAAATCTATCCCTTATCTAACTCTCACTCTAACCCTAACAAACACTCACACATACACACACACAAAGTAAATCTATCCCTTATCTAACTCTCACTCTAACCCTAACTAACAAACACTCACACATACACACACACAAAGTAAATCTATCCCT
>NC_056729.1:533949794-534017887 GCF_019279795.1 Protopterus annectens | reverse complement strand
ACTTTTTCCCATCAAACCTAAAAACAAACACCACACAAAAACACAAATTTAAAAATTTTCCCTTTTCAAATCCACTTAACCCAATAAAAAATCCAAACCCCAAGCTAACAAACCCTAACTAACACTCACACATACACACACACAAAGTAAATCTATCCCTTATCTAACTCTCACTCTAACCCTAACTAACACTCACACATACACACACAAAGTAAATCTATCCCTTATCTAACTCTCACTCAAACCCTAACTAACAAACACTCACACATACACACACACAAAGTAAATCTATCCCTTATCTAACTCTCACTCTAACCCTAACTAACAAACACTCACACACACACACACACACACACACACACACACACACACACACACACACACACACACACACACACACAAAGTAAATCTATCCCTTATCTAACTCTCACTCTAACCCTAACTAACATGCACACATACACATACACACACACAAAGTAAATCTATCCCTTATCTAACTCTCACTCTAACCCTAACTAACAAACACTCACATACACACACACAAAGTAAATCTATCCCTTATCTAACTCTCACTCAAACCCTAACTAACAAACACTCACACATACACACACAAAGTAAATCTATCCCTTATCTAACTCTCACTCAAACCCTAACTAACAAACACTCACACACACACACACACAAAGTAAATCTATCCCTTATCTAACTCTCACTCTAACCCTAACAAACACTCACACATACACACACACAAAGTAAATCTATCCCTTATCTAACTCTCACTCTAACCCTAACAAACACTCACACATACACACACACAAAGTAAATCTATCCCTTATCTAACTCTCACTCAAACCCTAACTAACAAACACTCACACACACACACACACACAAAGTAAATCTATCCCTTATCTAACTCTCACTCTAACCCTAACTAACAAACACTCACACATACACACACACAAAGTAAATCTATCCCTTATCTAACTCTCACTCAAACCCTAACTAACAAACACTCACACATACACACACACAAAGTAAATATATCCCTTATCTAACTCTCACTCTAACCCTAACTAACAAACACTCACACACACACACACACACACACACACACACACACACACACACACACACACACACACACACACACACACAAAGTAAATCTATCCCTTATCTAACTCTCACTCTAACCCTAACAAACACTCACACATACACACACACACAAAGTAAATCTATCCCTTATCTAACTCTCACTCTAACTCTAACTAACAAACACTCACACATACACACACACAAAGTAAATCTATCCCTTATCTAACTCTCACTCAAACCCTAACTAACAAACACTCACACATACACACACACAAAGTAAATATATCCCTTATCTAACTCTCACTCAAACCCTAACTAACAAACACTCACACATACACACACAAAGTAAATCTATCCCTTATCTAACTCTCACTCTAACCCTAACAAACACTCACACATACACACACAAAGTAAATCTATCCCTTATCTAACTCTCTCTAACCCTAACTAACAAACACTCACACATACACACACACAAAGTAAATCTATCCCTTATCTAACTCTCTCTAACCCTAACTAACAAACACTCACAGATACACACACACAAAGTAAATCTATCCCTTATCTAACTCTCACTCTAACCCTAACTAACAAACACTCACACATACACACACACAAAGTAAATCTATCCCTTATCTAACTCTCACTCAAACCCTAACTAACACTCACACATACACACACAAAGTAAATCTATCCCTTATCTAACTCTCTCTAACCCTAACTAACAGTCACACATACACACACAAAGTAAATCTAACCCTTATCTAACTCTCACTCAAACCCTAACTTGCAAACACTCACACATACACACACACAGAGTAAATCTATCCCTTATCTAATGCTCACTCTAACCCTAACTAACAAACACTCACACATACACACACACACAAAGTAAATATATCCCTTATCTAACTCTCACTCAAACCCTAACTAACACTCACACACACACACAAAGTAAATCTATCCCTTATCTAACTCTCACTCAAACCCTAACAAACACTCACACATACACACACACAAAGTAAATCTATCCCTTATCTAACTCTCACTCTAACCCTAACTAACACTCACACATACACACACAAAGTAAATCTATCCCTTATCTAACTCTCACTCAAACCCTAACTAACAAACACACATATACACACACACAAAGTAAATCTATCCCTTATCTAACTCTCACTCTAACCCTAACTAACAAACACTCACACATACACACACATACAAATTAAATCTATCCCTTATCTAACTCTCACTCTAACCTAACTAACAAACACTCACACATACACACACACAAATTAAATCTATCCCTTATCTAACTCTCACTCTAACCCTAACTAACAAACACTCACACATACACACACACAAAGTAAATCTATCCCTTATCTAACTCTCACTCTAACCCTAGCTAACACTCACACATACACACACACAAAGTAAATCTATCCCTTATCTAACTCTCACTCAAACCCTAACAAACACTCACACATACACACACACACAAAGTAAATCTATCCCTTATCTAACTCTCACTCTAACCCTAACTAACAAACACTCACACATACACACACAAAGTAAATCTATCCCTTATCTAACTCTCACTCTAACCCTAACTAACAAACACTCACACATATACACACACAAAGTAAATCTATCCCTTATCTAACTCTCACTCAAACCCTAACAAACACTCACACACACACACACACAAAGTAAATCTATCCCTTATCTAACTCTCACTCTAACCCTAACTAACAAACACTCACACATACACACACACAAAGTAAATCTATCCCTTATCTAACTCTCACTCAAACCCTAACTAACAAACACTCACACATACACACACACAAAGTAAATCTATCCCTTATCTAACTCTCTCTAACCCTAACTAACAAACACTCACACATACACACACAAAGTAAATCTATCCCTTATCTAACTCTCACTCAAACCCTAACTAACAAACACTCACACATACACACACACAAAGTAAATCTATCCCTTATCTAACTCTCACTCAAACCCTAACTAACAAACACTCACATACACACACACAAAGTAAATCTATCCCTTATCTAACTCTCACTCAAACCCTAACTAACAAACACTCACACATACACACACAAAGTAAATCTATCCCTTATCTAACTCTCACTCTAACCCTAACTAACAAACACTCACACATACACACACACAAAGTAAATCTATCCCTTATCTAACTCTCACTCAAACCCTAACTAACAAACACTCACACATACACACACACAAAGTAAATCTATCCCTTATCTAACTCTCACTCTAACCCTAACTAACAAACACTCACACATACACACACACACAAAGTAAATCTATCCCTTATCTAACTCTCACTCTAACCCTAACTCAAACACTCACACATACACACACACAAATTAAATCTATCCCTTATCTAACTCTCACTCTAACCCTAACTAACACTCACACATACACACACACAAAGTAAATATATCCCTTATCTAACTCTCACTCTAACCCTAACAAACACTCACACATACACACACACAAAGTAAATATATCCCTTATCTAACTCTCACTCTAACCCTAACTCGTAAACACTCACACATACACACACACAAAGTAAATCTATCCCTTATCTAACTCTCACTCTAACCCTAACTAACAAACACTCACACATACACACACACACACAAAGTAAATCTATCCCTTATCTAACTCTCACTCTAACCCTAACTAACAAACACTCACACATACACACACACAAAGTAAATCTATCCCTTATCTAACTCTCACTCTAACCCTAACTAACAAACACTCACACATATACACACACACAAAGTAAATCTATCCCTTATCTAACTCTCACTCAAACCCTAACTTGCAAACACTCACACATACACACACACAAAGTAAATCTATCCCTTATCTAACTCTCATTCTAACCCTAACTAACAAACACTCACACATACACACACACAAAGTAAATCTATCCCTTATCTAATTCTCACTCAAACTAACTAACAAACACTCACACATACACACACAAATTATATCCCTTATCTAACTCTCACTCAAACCCTAACTAACAAACACTCACACATAGACACACACAAAGTAAATCTATCCCTTATCTAACTCTCACTCTAACCCTAACTAACAAACACTCACACATACATGCACACAAAGTAAATCTATCCCTTATCTAACTCTCACTCAAACCCTAACTCGCAAACACTCACAAGCCCTAAACCTATCTCCTTACTTTACTCTTTCTCTAACGCAACCCTACTACACACACACACACACACACACACACACACACACACACACACACACACACACACACACACACACACACACTCCCATCCTAATACAGACCCACTTACCTATGTTGACAAAATGCACAGTCAGTAAAAATGCTGTTCACTCAACCCAAAATTCACACACACTACCCTGCACTTCAGTCTGTTGACCAAAGCAGCGTGTTATATACGTGTGTGCCTGTCTGTATGTGCAGACATAAATATACATATATAAGATCAAAAAACAATTCCAGCTATCCAGAATTTAAATACTTCAGTTTATTAGACTCAGAGATAAAAAGCAAACACCAGTTTTACTGCAACAGGTGTCATCAGTGCTTCATACACTCGTCTTAAAAGAAGCCTTATTTACATAGTACCAGCAAAGTTTCCAAACAGCAGCCAAACATCTTGCAAATTTCTTCCAAGATCTTTTCCAGAAATTATTCCAGTACCTTCAACAAATGTCCATATAAAGCTGGAAACACAGTTACTATAAGTGATCAAAACAAATGGAAGTTGAACAGGACTTCAGGACCTCAATAGCAGACTACACAGTCTAAACTCTGATGCAGGAAGGATTGCAGAACACCACTATGGAAGAAAATAGCAACATGCCAAGTATCCAATACAACCAACAAGCTCAGCACACAACACTCCCATTTCCACTTCACTTGAGCTACTAAACCAGTCTTTCATCAACTCCTCAGCAATGGACTGTCATACAAAACTGAAATTGCACAGAGTCAGCATAGTCAATTAACATAGTTAAACTATCCAAACTATGTCTGTAGGCTGCTATTTCCTGCCATCTTTGGTCATGCACCACTATGTTTAGCAATTATATTTTATGACTTGACACAATTCAGACTGAAATATAAATGTCACTCCATACAGATTTGTTTAATATTGAAATGTGAATATAACTCTCTGGTGTTTCACCCAATGCAAATAAATAAACAAATAAATAAATAAATAGAGCAAACCTAACCTCTGCTAACCAGACTTTTCTCCACCAGCCATGAACTCAAAACTAAAAGAATGACAAATATGATGCTTCCCTGGAAACAGTTCCTGCTTTCAAAGCAAGAGGTGCCCTTTTGATCCTACCTTTAAATATGAGCAACATATAACAATGATTATCCATCAGTTCAAAGTATTCCTCAAGACATCCCTCAAAACTCACCATTGCATCCTCCTTAAAGACAATAACTAGAACTAAAACATCAAAATTGAATAGCTATCTCCAGCCTAAAATACCCTAATCCACAGTCTTATCACCCCATAAATAGCAATCCAAGTAATCCCTTATAGAGATTTACTTTCTCTTGACATCTTCTGTAAACCTCACCACAGAACTATGATAGAGCACAGTCACTACTTGCATTATGTTGCTTCAGGCAGACAACTCATCTTCTCTGTGCTTATTGTCTTTGTACATAATTCCCTGCATGACAGCATCAGAAATATGCCTTTTTGTTTGAGAAAAATATTAAATTATATGTGGGAAGCTATGCTAAATTGTCAGCCTTTGGACATGTATTTCTGATGTGATAAGAAACTGTAAGAAATTATATATTCTGTTCATTGCTTGTATAATAATGTGGAACATTTCACCTAGATACTCTGGAATTGCTATGTAACGGTAGCCTCCAAACAGGCTTCATACCTCATGAATTGAGAACAGCAACAGTTATCCATTGCACAAAGGTGGGCCATCTACAGACACTAGGAACTACAGATCCATAAGTCTCACTAGTCTCATATGCAAAGCCATGGAAAGAATTATCATGGAAATGATCAATAATGACATATGAAACCTCCAAGTTTGGTTTCATCAAGGGCAGGTCATGCCTACTCAACCAGGTGGAATTCTTTGAGAAGGTTACCAAAGCAATGGCTGAGGGCAAAATGGCTCACACTGCCTACCATGACCTGACCAATATATTTGACACAATACCCTACTAGGGCATTATTGAGAAACTCAGCAGGTTAGGTATAAACCCTTATGTAATCTGGTGGATAGCCAGCTGGCTCACAAACAGGACCCAGGAAATTAGAACTGGGAAGTCCACCTCTACAAACAGGCCAGTCACAAGTAGAGTCCCTCAGGGATCTGTCCTGGGACTGCTCCTTTTTGGAATTTACTTCTCTGAAGTCAAAACCAATGTTAATGGCCTCTGGCTGACTAATTCTGCAGATGATTGCAAATTAGGAGCTGTCATCAAATCCACCACCAACATAAATGTTCCTCAGGAAGGGCTGACACAGTCAAACAACTGCTGTCATTACCATGGCCTAAAAGTAAATGCCAAGAAACACATAATAGTATCCTTTAGGATGTCATCCACCCCTCGTAATTATCATATTGACAACATACCCATTAGTCAGGGACTTAGGGACACGCATAGATAGTAATCTAGCCTTTGACCATTAGCTGTGTATAGTAGCAAGAAAATCATTCTATGTTGTGCAACTTATAAACAAAGGTATGGCATCTATTTCCAAGGAAGTCATTGTTCCATTTTATTTGGCATTCATGAGACCTGTCATTGAGTACAATGCTCCCCTTTGGTATGTACCTAACCAGGCGTATCCAACAATGAAAATGTCCACAGAGGTTCCTTACTAAAAAAATACAGGGCACAAGTAACATGTCCTATGCAGACCACCTCAAGGCCCTATCCCTGTATTCTGTCTTCTACAGGCTGTTGAGGGGAGATCTAAGCCTGGCATACAAGGCATTGTCAGGCCTCACTCTGATGGACCTCCTGGACATCCACAAGACAACCAACACCAGAATTACCCATTCTAAAGACTTAAACTTTGCTTGTGTTATGACTAGGACCTGCTGGAGAGACAGATATGTATTCCAGAGGCTATCCCTTCTTTGGAACAGGCTCCCTATCCATGTGAAGCAAAGTTCCTCCCTAACTCAATTCAAGTGCAACTTGGACAATTGGAAGGGGAAAAGGAAATTCATACCTGGTTTGGCACCTATGTCTCTAATGGACACAGGCAGCTTGTAAATGGTTCATCTTCCAGGCTCCTATTTGCAAATGTTTCATCTCCTAAGACCCTGCTTACACTCATCCAAGGTACCAGAACTTGTCAGAGATTTGGGATGCATGCATAGGCTTAAAAAGACCCTTGTAGATGTTAACCTAGTAAACACCTATGAACCTACAAACCTGTGAACAAACTCTGGGACCACACACATGGGGTAAGGGCATGTTCACCAACCCCAGGTATTGCATATCCTTAGACATCTGTTGACCAGCTGCTTAGTCAATTAATTATATGTGGTCAACTAAACAGCTGTCAACCAAAAACACACTTGACCTTTTGCAAGGAACCAATACATACATGTGTGTGTGTGTGTGTGTGTGTGTGTGTGTGTGTGTGTGTGTGTGTGTGTGTGTGTGTGTGTGTGTGTGTGAGTGCATGTGCCTGTGTATTTATCTATATAGACAGAAAAAGATATATATCAAAATTTAGATGTGTGTGTGTGTGTGTGTGTGTGTGTGTGTGTGTGTGTGTGTGTGTGTGTGCGTGTGTGTGCGTGTGTGTGCGTGTGTGTGCGTGTGTGTGTGTGTGTGTGTGTGTGTGTGTGTGTGTGTGTGTGTGTAAGAATTTGGCTGAATTTGAGGCTATTTATTTTTCTTGGATGAGTTGTCTCAAATTGTGATCTCAGTTTTGAAGCAGACTGCCACAGGCCAAAATCTTGACATGAATAAACTGAAATTTCCCATTTAGGAAGAGAAAGCAGCGTGTCATTTATATCTTCACACTATGAACTTAGAGGGATTCTCCGGTGAGCTTTTTAACACTAAGCATGTAAGCAGATTTTCTTTCAGTAAAAGCAGGGTTAGTTATACCCAAGGAATTACTAATCTTTCATGTAAGACTAGATTAGTCTTACACGGAAGCGCCAGTCTAAGAGTATGATGGCAGAGCACCATGCATATTAATGAGGGTGCACTGCCTCAACTCTAAAGCTTACACAGAGTGGGGACGAGTGTAGGGGGCGTGTCGGACTACCGAGCAGTACAAAAATCCACGCCCCTGCAATGAAGAAATGCTACAATGTCAAGTTACATGAGTGAGTCCGCTCACATGTGCACAATGTAACTACACTCCCCCATATGTTAAACAACTGACAAAATTAAAAATAGAAAGATTTTTTATTTTTTTTTATTTCTTCCGGTATAGCTGCCCGTATTTGCGCGGGTTTGCCCATTGCTTAGCTACAGTTAGCAGCTTAGACACCAGAAGAGGATAATAAGAAAAATATATGCAAATTAAGCAAAATAACAATAGCGTAGAGGTTAGAGCCTTCGTACAAAGAGGAGGCATTCCTGGTTCAAGTCCCACTACTGCACATTCCATTTTCTGTTGGAAATCTGTATACAAAATATTTCCTGACATTTTATAGGTATAAGTTTTGTAAAAAGCATTGAAGTTAAATGTAGTAGTGAACAAATTATATATATATATATATATATATATATATATATATATATATATATATATATATATGAAGGTGAAATGGTTATGCATTCTGAGGCATGAGTACTCTATTTTAAGCAATATAAATACTGCTAAGCACATTTTATCAGTATTGAGCATATTTAAATCCAATTGCTCATAGCTGCGCACTGCTTTAACCAGCACAGTGTCTTTGCGCGTAGCTGCGCACCGTGCTAACCAGCGCAATCACAACGTATTTGCGCATAGCTGCGCACTGCGCTAACCATCACAATGTCGGGCAACGTCGAACAACATTGGGCAAAGTCGGGCAAAGTTGAGCAAAGTTGGTTAAACACGGCCACACCTCCTTTACTGTACCTTAACCAGTCAGGTCTGCCCAGTAGGAAAATAAAAAGCAGTGACAGGGCTCAAACTCAGGATACTGTGTACTATAGTCACAGTACTTAACCACTAAGCCATGACAGCATTTCGTAAACATGCACTTTCAACAGACACATATCTATCAAAGGAATTTTAAACATTGCCAACATCAGCTAAGCAGGTATGCCTACAGCTGAGTTTTTCCAAAACTGGCCAATCACAAATAAGTGCAGGAAATGAGGCATACTTAATCTCCACAGGTGGGAATATTTGCAATAACTGGTTGTGGCTTCCTTCGGCAGTCAGCATGGCCAATGTTGGAGAAGGCACTCGATTTAGAGCGCAACGCTGGGGCATTGAGGAGTCCAAAGTAATGGTTTCGCTCCTTGTCCACAATCATGAGGAAAGACTCCTGCGGGGCCAGTACCAGGGTACCCAATATAAAATGGAGGCCTGGAACAGTCTTGTTTGTGATCTCACCAGTGCCACTGGTGTTCTTCAGACTAGTGAGCAGGTCAGGCACCATTATTCTGACCTGAAGCGATGTAGGGAGGATCAACTGGACCAGTGGATCCAGGAATCCTGTGCAATGCCTAATGCCCCAGTACTGAGTAAGTAGCCATTGTATTAAGTAGTTAAGAATTGCTATGCTTGTCTATACTATGGATAGGTATGTCTCAATATCACTGCATTTACTTCACAGCTGCAGGTGTCCGGGCTATGAATCAGCAAGCCCATGAAGATAGGCTGCAAAGGCTGCATCATCAGGCAGGTTAGTAATTATTCTGCATGTACTGTTATATAAACTAAATGAGACAGCCTTCAAAAAGTGTTTTGACCCAATAAATAAAGGTGTAATAATCCTTTAATAAATGTATAATTCCTGGAGTGCGTCTGTGTCATTTTCTTTGAAATGATGAATGTCATAAAACAAAAGGATAGAACGAAGCAGAATGAGTCTCAAATAATGCCAAATTGCATGGAAAATCGCTCAGAGTTCCAAAAAACATAAAATTATCCAAACCAAGCAGAACGAATCCAGAAGTGTACAAAAAATGTAGATGGTTCAATCCACACAAATGTTTATTAGAGAGTATCCGGACAGAGAAATGTTAGCACTTTCACTTAAAAAGCTTCTTCAGACATAAAATACATTCACCTGATACCAAATACTTTATATATAACATTCAAATTCTTAAAACAACCAATCAAACAGTGTCAGTTATTAAAGCATTAAAGTGACCTTGCACTAATAGCAACTCCATCTAAAACATTTGATTAAAAAACGAGGTAGCTGTTAATATAGAGACCAGTAAAAACAATGAGATGAAAGCGCTAACATTTCTCTGTCCGGATACTCTCTAATAAACATTTGTGTGGATTGAACCATCTACATTTTTTGTACACTTCTGGATTTGTTCTGCTTGGTTTGGATAATTTTATGTTTTTTGGAACTCTGAGTGATTTTCCACAATTTGGCATTATTTGAGACTCATTCTGCTTCATTTTATCCTTTTGTTTTATGACATTCATCATTACATTATTTGGTAGAGGGATAGAACATTTTCTTTGATATGTTGTTGTACTGTTGCATTCTACAAATAGTAGTGTTGTATTAAGCAGTGTCAACCCACACTTGGGTAAGCCCATATAACGTGGATGAAGGGAGTGTCAGTAGCTTTTATGCATATTTACAGCCCTCAACTGTTGGTTCATGCCCAGCATGTACAGGTTAATCTGGCACATGAGTAGCTTGGTACTGTGTTCCTCAGAAATGTCAGTGTGCTGCCAGAAATGTAGGGAGTTGTTTCACCTGAACATATCCAGATAATTATATGAAAGCAGAGCTGTCAGTGTACCATCTTAGCAGTAATGTGTGTGAGCAACTCTCAAAATATGTAGCAGTAACATCTGTATCTTGGACAGTTTGTATGTAAGATACAGCTCATGTATATAATGATCTAGAAAAATCCAATTGCATAATATAAGGACATTGGGTAGTGTTATAATACATGTAAGGGACATATAACTGCAGTTAATAGGAATGTAGTGAAAACTAGAAGTATATATAAGTTGTTAATTGAGCTATATTTTTCCACCCTACTGTATGTGCATAAAAAATGCAATTCCACACCTCAAGTCGTTATGTCTAATCTCAAAACATTTGTTGGGATATGTCCTTGTAGTTGTTGTGTCTTTCAGCTTTTCCCGGTTAGGGATCGCCACAGCTGAACTCCAGTCCACTAATGATCGGCAGTAGATTTTTACATGCCAGGTTGCCAGCTCTGACACACAACCTTCAATGAAGGTACGCCCATTCATGCATGTCTCTACACAGAAGATGCTCTAGCTGAGAATCGAACGGGACAACGTCTTACTGTGAGGCGACAGCACTACCGCAGCACCACAGCCGCAGTTGGTTTATAAATATTTGCATTTATTTCTATGTATGTGCCCTGTTAAAATACCACAATATCGGTGGCCTGTTGCCATCAATTCAACCTGCATGCTGTTGTAATGTCCATTATTGTTCTATATATGCATGTGTTATGCTTACTTTTCAACTGTTGAAAATCTGGTGTGTTGGGTTAATGGGAATACTTCTGCATGCTGTTATAACTAATTGGGAAAGCTGTTGACTGTTACTAACCCATATCTGTATTAAATTCTCCAAAACATAGTTCGTATGGGAAGGCCGGTCCCAGCGGACCCACCTGTCCCACCTCAGCTGGCCATGGCACCTGGCACCAGCAGATCTGGTGCCCAGCCTAGGACCTCCTCCTCTGTTGGCCCTGTGCCACCTTCGGGTGGAAGCACTGAGGCAGATGGGGCTTGGTCCCCCTGTGCAAGCATGGATGGAGGAGGGCCACCTATCACCCTTTGAATGGCCCAGGCTGTGGTGCGTAGAGAGATTGAATGTTCTGTTGCAGAACCTCTATGCCAACTTGAGGCTCGAGTGGTGCAACTCCCGGGTCAGCCTACCCCTCCTACACAGCCCCCAGCACAGCCACCCTCTAGGCCATGAAGGTGTAGTGGTGACTGCCCATGGGTGGGGACCTCAGTCCCACTGTTTCCATCTGGGGGCTCATGGGCTTGCGATTTCCAAACATCCCTCCCCGTCAAAGGTGTTCACCCACCACATGTGTCATATACCGCCCCTGTATGCATCTTGTTTGTCTTGTCTGTTTACCTCACCAACTTACCTCCCCAATATACCTACTTCACCTACCCCACATTCCACTCTCACCTGAAAAAAAAAGGGCAATCTGCTCCCAAAAAAAAATTATGCCCCAAACGTAGCTGCCCATTTTGCACACATGTCCACTGGACACATGAAATGTTATTTAATTGGCATTACAACATACTTTGTTGTCCTCACCCCTCTCTCAGGGGTTGAAGGTTTCATATCTACCTCCAAATTTATTGCATATGCACAGCTATTGCTGTTGAAGAAATGGGCAGCTATGGACCTTCCCTACACCCGTTCTGCACACCTCAAGCTATTTTCCATACTGTCTTTCCCTCTTTGTGCCCTTTTTCACCACTTTCCTATCTCCCCATTTTTCTTTTCTTTCAAAGAAATGAGCGCAGGGGTTAGCAGGAGTAAGCACTATTAAGCAATAGTTAGCGGGTTTGTTCGAGTTTGCGCTTGGCTAAGCAATGCGCAGCAATGCACAAACCCGCTTACAACTGCATAAAAGTGCCTTAGTCACTCTGTATGTGAGGGCCCTTGTTCTGCTCAGGAGCAAAATAAAACACCTCTGTAAGTCTCGACCCCCGGACCTTGCACACACTACACAACATGAAGTACCACTAAGCCACTGTAGATATACTTCAAGCTGGTGCTTAAATAAATATATCATGCATCAAATGAGTGAATGTAAAGGAAAAATAAGAATACCATACCACACAACTTGTTCATGGATGTTGACCAACAATTGTTGTGGGATTACATTACACGACTGTGATAAGAGAAGCAGCCATTCTAGCAGAAAATAATGTTACACCATCACTTTACAGCCCCACACAGTATCACAGCAGGACAAACACTGGCATATCTGTTTAGAGCAGAGGCCATACCTCCCAACTGTCCCTAATTTTCAGGGATGTCCCTGATTTTGAAACAAATTTTAGCTCTGTCCCTCTGAATCCCTCTGAAAACTACTGACTTTGGCCAGAAAGGTGGTGAATTACACTTAATGAATAATGACAATAATTAAGAGTTAGACACTTCTTTTACCTCAGAAAAGGTGTATTAATTCATATGCTCTGATTCTCTCAATGTCTCAACTTAATGGCACTAATATTTTAAAAGTGTCCCTGACTGTCCCTGACTTTTTCTTTACTTTTCCCTGAGTCTGTTCAAATATGTACCTGAGTGGTTGAGAGGTCTGCTAGAGGCAGAAACGCAGAGGCATATCAGCCTTTCTGCTGTTACACACTGTGCAAATAGCTTTGGAAGGAGTTTTGGAAGCATACCCTTATGTTGGAATGCAACACTGAAATACAAATGGATGTAGCCATGTACTGGTAGCAACCAACTGTAAGAATGCCATTGCTCTATTGCTGAAAAGACCCGTGTGGAGCACAGACAAAAAATAACAGGCTATTCTTTGGCTATCGTGTGGATAGGTCCACAGTTGGGAGTTATGCAGACAGACTACTTGCCTTGATAAACTAACATGTACACAGCAACCCTGTAAGTCCAGCAAGATAAAATCCACACAATAGTACTTATGTTCTCTGTACGTCTGCAACCCTACCCAAATGTAGAATATACCTGTGTGTGCAGGGTCTACCAAGGATGTAGGTAAACATACTCACAGTACTGAAATGTGTCCAGTTTTTCTGAGCGGCTTGTGCTAATGTCAACACTAAAACAGCACAAACTGTTTAGAACTGAGTAAATTAATATTCACAGTATAGCAGTTCACAAACAATTATTATGCCAAAGGAATACATCTCAATAACTAGCTTTGTATGGCAGTTAATTGTAACAGTTGAAAAGAAAGTACATATTTATGTATCTTGGGGTAGTATTTTTAGGGGTGAGTACATTTCTATACTGACAAGTGGGTACTGGAAGCAGCAACATTAGGTCTGAGTACAAAATGTAAATCTTTGGCTACATCCCTGGCTTCTGATATAAGAACTATACCAACCTTCTGTCTTAAACAATGATGTCCACAGCAAACAAGGATGATCTCCATCTTGGAAAGCTGAAAGGGCCATGCCTACATGAGTCAGCAATTTATAGTACTGGGTTGCTATGACAGTGATTACTGCAATTACTACACAGCAGGCTGCATGCAATTAGCAAATGGTGCCCACTAATTGGTGCAGAGGCCATCACATGCTCATGTGCAAATTCCTACAAAAGCAGGCTGCAATTTCTGCCAACAAACTCAATCACACTATTGACAGAGAGAGAGAGAGAGAGAGAGACAGAGAAAAGGAAAAAGAAATATTACCAAATCATACAAAGGAAAGGTATGTGACACATATGTATTTACTGGCATGTAGTAGATGTTATTGAAGAATAATCTACATAATGTGAACCATTCATATGTGGCAGCAGTACTTCTTTATGCACAGATGTTCTGCTTAACTACTGCTATGGACAATACTGTGTGTACCTGTGGGCAGTGGGACATACCTGTGAAATGTGTAGCCCAGCATTAAATATCAAAGATCTGATCCATGTTATCTGTGTTCTGTACAGTAGTGTGGCCAATGGTTGTTGGGGGGATTAGCGCTGCCATTATATAAACATGGGTGTGACAGAACAACACATGCATGATAGTCATATTAAAGTGTAGCTTAGCATTGGCAACTGCTGTAGCAGTCTAGTGTGCTTATCTAGCATTTGTAGCCATATATACCCCCCCCCCACAATATTAGTGTGTGTTCATATGTGACACCTGTTTCTGTTGCATCAAAGCCCAACAGTTCAGCTGTGAGGTCCAGGGACTTACAACAGTGTGGACCTTGTGTGTGTATGCCACACACATATGGAAAAATATATATGTGTCATATATATTCACATCTGTATATGTGCATAGAGCAGGGGACATATTGCAACTGTTTGTGAAGGGAGAAGATATATATGTTGGTGAAGGTTAGTATGCGTATATTTGTAAGTAGGTTTTAATGTGTGACAAGACAGTATACAGTGCTGGTATATGACATGTGGTGGTTAAACACTGTGGGTGGTTTGTTCAGTTTGCAATGTTGAAGCCGGTAAGGCCGGCTAAAGCTACCTGGGCTGTGAACACCTTCAATGCATTTATACCAAGACTGTGCGATTTTATTACATTACTGTACACCTTACATCCCTTGTATAATTGATATTCTCACTATGAAAGGAGAAATGTATATTTGCCTACATATATATATGTATATGTAGACCAATGGATGTGTCTATATATATATATATATATATATATATATATATATATATATATTTATATATATATATATATATATATATATATATATATATATATATATATATATATTTATATATATATATATATATATATATATATATATATATACTCATCCACACCTACATCTACTTGTTGCAATAGATTCTCTCTACTGTTGACTGACTGTGATGGTCAATATGTTTGTGAATACGTCAAAGATATGTATCTGTGGGATAGCTTAGTGGGAAACTGTTTATGCCATGTTATTATGGGTCCTTGCTTTGATCCTAGCAAAAGCTGTGTATTCTTTTGCTAGGCAGAACAAGTGCTATTGAATACAGTGTGATTAGGTCCCTTAGTTTTAACTAGGGTGTGTCATTGGAGGCTAAAGCACTACATCTATGATTATTGATTGGTACCGGTGTTGAATGCAAATCCTGTGTGTACTGTAGTACTACTTGAAGCTCTGGGCCTGTACAGCAAAGTATTGTGTATGTCCACATTGCTTGCATCCACTGTTTTGTGTGGTCCCTGTATTCATCACAGATTACATTTCTCAAGATTAAGGTTGTGTAAGTACTGACACACAGTACTGTATAGTACACACTGAAAGCTTATCTGGGTTGTCATACCTTTGTGTCCTGTAATTATGTCTGATGTGTGTGTGTGGGTATGTCTGTAACATGTCCTTTGACATATGTGTGGTAAAACATATAACTGCATATCTAGTAACATTCATAGTGTACTACAGAAGTATGCAACCTATATTCTCAATTGTGCACATATTTTGGCCACGGGTTTGCCATTAACAAGTTGTGTGGTATAATAGTAATACATTTACTGGACCTTACACTGATTGTGATGGATGATATATTTCTTTACACATCAACTTGATGCATATCTGCTGTGGCTACGTGGTGCATCGTGTTGCATACAGTGTGCCAGGTACTCTTGTATAGTCTTAGATAGTGATTTTATTTTGTTGCTGTGCAGAACATGGTTCAGTAGATAGAGAGTGAGCAAGGCACTTTCAAGCAGTTGTGGGGTGAGCAGTGATAAGTGGCGGTTACAGTGTTTCACTCTCGGTTAGCTTATAGGTTTCTATATATGGCGGTTCAGTGATATCTGTACTGTATAATGTTAAATGTGCCATATGACTTCTCAAACATATTTTTGTATTTATGTCTTCCAGGGATCATGGCCCATTGCAGGAACCCCAGTTACAGTAGTGCTGAAGATGATATCATTACTAGCAGTATGATTCAGTACTACTGTCTCATGTTCTCATGAACGAGCCAGGACCAGCAGGAGCATACTGCAATGTGGCAAGATGTTGTCCACAGTGTAAATGAGGTAGGCATGCAAAAACGGACATGTAAGCAGGTATGTCACCACTGCAGTGATCTTCTCAGACATGTCCATCAGTGTGCTGCTGATGTGCGTAGACAACAGCTTGCAACAGGAAGTGGTGTTAATATCCATCCCCCCCTCACCAGAGTGGAAGAGCTGCTCCTGAGCCTGGTGGCACCTGCCCAACAATAACAGCAGCAGACATACACCATGATGGAGGTTGGGGCCACCCAGCAAGCACACATGGAGCATGCAGGTAACATTGCATATCTGTAGACTACTGTTATCTGTATTGGTAGATCATGCATATCTGAGATGTGGAGTGTGTTGTTCAAAAAATATGTATTAATATGTGTGCATTAGTGCTTTTTTAGATGCCCAAAAGGGTTAATACATTTATTCTGCTTTATGCTGAACAAATCCATATTAATGGCAAATGCTTTCTGACCTTGTATTTTTTCAGCGCAGCTAAAATCTTGTTTATGTCTTAGGAAATTAACTGAGAAGCAGATGATTTTCTGCTAAGTTAGGAAAATAATGAATAGAACAATACTGCTTTCTATAATGTTATTAAACTTAGACAATTAGCCCTGTCTGTGTTATGAGAACATACACAGCTACAGGAAGGATAAAGTAGAACAAAGATCGCTTGAAGAATATGAACTATAATCTGTGATTGCTTTGTGCTCGAATGACTAGAGTACCTTGAAATGTAACACAGCACTGCAGAAATAATTGCAGCTAGCTGCCGGTCTCCAAGGCCATGTTATTTTTCCAAGGTTTTCTCATGAATCTAGAAATGTTATGTCATGTCAGCAAAAAATCATGAGCAACATCTGCTGTGAAAAACAATATTGTAAACTCGTAATTTACTACGTCAGCTTCAGTAGGCAATGTCTTGTAAGAATAGTATAAGAATGGCTTCACTTCCTGATTTTAGTTAGACAAACTCTGTATTTTTGCATGCATGTTTTTGTCTCCTTGCTGCAAGAATTAAAGTGCCTTAACCTGAACCTTACGTGTATTGGTCTTTGAAGTTTTTCCTTTGACAGATGTAGAGCCAGTTGTTGTGCAATTCTGATCATTTGGAACATAATCTGTAGCCCTGTGAATGTAAACTGTTGTTGTACTGTAAGATTGCAAACACACAGTAGCAATGCCACAGTTGTGGCCACTGACAAACTGTCTCATCTCTATGTAGGTCCCTCTGGGTTGACATCAAGGCAGCGGACAGATGCAGGTGAGTGTGTTCTACATTTATTATTGTAAATAAAAAGTGCATGCCATAGTTAAGGTGTAGTCCACATACACATGTAACACACCTACCCATAATGCATTATGTGCATGTTTGGTGTAAGAGTACGCACATCTCACTAATGTGATTAGCTGCCTCAAACACATGCAATACCCAGACAATCTCAAACAAATGTGGCTAGACTGTAGTGACCACTGGATAGGCACAGTTGATACTCAACATGCACATAATATGCACATCTATGTCATACACAGAGCATTTTAACATGCTACATATAAAGGATTCCCAAACCCTCTGTAAAGACACACTCCAGTATCCAAAATCTCATCCACACATTACACATAATATACCTGAGGGGTAGAGGTCTATCATGGGGCATAAACACTCTGCAACACACTACGTATTCATGTCAGGGAATGCTCCTTATTGGCCTCCTTACAAACTCACATAACAACTGGTTCTGAAATGGTGAATTTAGCCAAGGTAGTACAGTTCTGGCACAGCATGATTACTGCTGGTTTGGGAAACATTTGTAGCCTCGAGTGACCACATGATGCTTCATGATGATGGCCTATGGTACTATACCCCATCCGGTTATTGTAACCACAGTACTATACATAACTTTCATTGCTATATATCTCAATGTTGCATGTGTGCACACATATGCACCTCTAAACAGTATGCATACCAATCACTATTTGCACAACTGACACATATATGTCTTGTGATGCTATTCAGTGGCTAGGTCATATGACACACATTGGGTATGTGTAGTGTTTAAATATGCAGTTGTGTTTTAGCATGCCATGTCATGGATGACACTGGCATGTCCACAATATGATCTACACTCACCATAAGTACCATACATTGGGTATGTGGCCGAATGGTATTCCATCAATTATCCATGCACCACTGATGATGTTGTGTGAATACTCATCATGCATGTGCTAAAAATGTGTCCACAATTATTTGCTAAAGACACAGAGGCTGTAATCAGCATTGGATACCTATCTGACACACAGATACACATCCAGCAATGGTATGTACACCTGTGAGTTATGGTGCACAGTACAGTACAGGGTTATGAATACCTGCACAGCAATGTTGTGTCCATGTATGCATTGTGTTGCAGGGGGAGGGCCATCACCTAATAACAAAACACATGCATCAAAGCCATGTATACTGTTAATAACAAGGACTGACTACACTTGCACTGCATGCTGTTGAGCAACACATGTCCTGCATGCTGACATGTGTGATATGATTGTTTTGCTTGTGATGCTGTACCCCACCATCACCTGCTATTGTGTATGTTCAGAGATTGCTGGTGTTGTGTGTGTCTGCTTTAGGGAAGAGTGTATTTTTGTGTGTGTGCATGTGTGCATGTGTGCATGTGTTCATGTGCGCATGTGTGCATGTGTGCATGTGCGCATGTGGTCTGAAGTCATGTTCAGGTCTTAAAGTGTGTTTTCTGTTTTCCTCTCACAGGTGCCGAGGTGGGGCTGGTTCAGTACAGCAAGGAACCTGATGTCACTGAGACAGACAGTGATGATGAGGATAGGTGTGTTGAGGCACAGGCAGGTTTGTCAGGGTCTGTTGTTGGGCCACCAACTGACAGTACACAAGTCTCCACCCAATCCATGCACACAGTCATACTGCCTGCACTTCCATCATCACCATTGCCCTTAGCCGAGGGACAGTGTATGACTGGCACTGGTCAGGACAGTGTGGTATCTATGGCACATGTATCAGGGCAGATCAGCCATAGCCAGATGTCTGGAATGGTACCACATAGGCAGATGCCCATGGGGTTCTCATCAGAGCATTGCTGGTCATCATAACCCTGGCAGAAGTGCCACACCTCTTTCTACCACACTCATGTTCCAGGCTGTCATGGAGGCACAGACACAAATGGAGCGGTACACTAGACAGGGACTAAGGGCACAGAGGGCTCATAACACCTCTGTAAATGACAGTATCAGTGACATAGCAGGTGCCATACGTAACTACACTGAGGTCACTGATAGACGTTGGGGTGAGACATTGGATATCCTCCACAATGTCATGTTCATGTGTCAGGACAGTGCGGGACGGTTGAGACATCGATGTGGATGTATGCCAGCAACATCAGCAGCTGGAGGTTGTTGTGGATGTCCAGCAAGTCACAGCCACTCCAATAGTGCCAGTACCAGCCCAAGCAATGTTGGGGGGCTGTCCATAGACAGTCCTAGCAGACCACATGCATGTGGCTCTGGCCAGTCCCAGCAGGGACCTGGATCCAGAGGACATATGTCAACCTCATTGGATAGTACCCAATCTGGATTAGTACCTGATACTGTCTTTAGCACCCCTGCCAGGCACAGGTTCTATATCCGTGGCCAGAGATGGTGATCTGTAAAGCTTGCCAGATACAGTCTGTAGCTGTCTCACAAATCCCTGTATATGGCAGCCACATGATGGAATTGTGTGCATGTAGACACATGCACACATAAACCAGAAACCTAGGGAAAACACATACTCGCACACATTACATCAACATTGGCCCATAACAGTACTCATGGCCCTCACAAACACACACTCAAACACACATGTCGATTGTATGCCTCAGTGTAGGCCTCTGCCAAACCAATAACACACCCTGTGCATATGATGAAACCTGTGTCACCTCCTGTCATCTGTAACATTGATGTAGGAACAGGCTAACATGGTGCTGATGCACAGGGTGACCTTAATAAAGTATAGCAATGGTTGGATGTGTAGCATGTTGTCAGCAGTAAAGTGTAATGATATCCTTGAAGGTGTAGCTGAGCAGGCATGATGCATTAAAGTTGTAATTAGCAATGTTGTATTGTTTTCACCAGTGTTTATTCCAATTGTGTTTTGTTTGCCCATGTGCCACTTGGCTGATGTGTGTAATTGTATCAGCATGCGTTATACAGTGGACAGTAAGTGTGGGGTGTGTGCAACACAGGTTTGCAGGTGTCCATTTGTGAACATGGTGGAGATGCACTGTCTGCATGTACATGTATATTGGACACATGGGCAGGGTGACATGCCCTGTATTGGCCAGTATTAACACTCCATAGTTTCTATTGGTGGCCAGTATGCATTGTACTACACACATTTTGGAACTTGAGTACGCATGTGTGTGTATGACATGGGTTGACACTGTGCTGTGGGTGATGCTGTTGTTGCTATCTGTCATTGTTTTGCATTACTAAGGTTAACACTGTCCCAGATGCATAATCCTTTAGTGATGCACACTGTTCACCTACAGGGTTGCATGGACCGTGCTATCACAAACACAAGAAATTCTCACTTACACAGTAAAAGTGCATTAGTCTCATGGACCCCTGCCATAAACTAAATATATAATAGAAGGTGTGAAATTGTACCAAAAAAGAGTTACATACCAAGAAGGGATAACCTCTCTGGTCAGTATCATTGGGAAAATACAATCACTCAATAAACATACAAGGCAAGCTTCAAAATACAAAATGGGAAGGATTCCAATAACAACACTAAAGCTTTCTTTAGTGTTGTTTATAATCTACAGGGGAAATCTCAGATCGGGTCACAGTTAATGTAAATGGTCACAAAGTCTGACTGACATTACCAATTTCTTGTTAGACAGTTTGAATGCAGATTTCACCACCCTGTCGTTACACAAGGGCCACATTTCCAGACCTGAAGAATGTAAAACCTGATGATTCAGACACTCTAGTTAAAACATCTCTTTACCAAAGTCCAAACCACAGTGGCAATGGTACTGGACAGTGTCCCTGGCTGTGTCATGCACAAGCTGACATATGAAGTCACCACTCACCTAAACACTCTGTCCAGATGCAGCCTCTGTACAGGTTACATACTTGTGAAATGATGCACGGTAATGGTGTTCACAGTCCACAAGGATTGAGCTACAACTTCTTCTTCTCCTTTCAAATGCTCCCATTAGGGGTCACCACAGTAGATCATCTGTTTCCATTTCTTCCTGTCCTCTGCATCTTGCACTGTCACACCATCCACCTGCATATCCTCTCTCACCACAGCCATAAACCTCATCTTAGGCATTCCTCTTTTCCTGTTACCTGGCGGCTTCATCCTTAGCATCTGTTTCACAATATACTCTGCATCCCTCCTCAGCACATGTACAAACCAACTTAATCCTGCCTATCTGGCATGGTCTACTAACCTTCAAACCTGGGCTGACCTTCTAATATACTTATTCCTAAACCTGTCCACCCTCGTCACACCTAGTGCAAATGTTAACATAAATTGATTAAGGGTAAAACTACAACAGATCCTGGAAACTCTCACCCTATAAGCCAGACAAATGTTATCTGGAAGGCTATGGAGCACAGCGTTATGGAGCTCTTTAACAGAGACATTATGAACCTGCAAACACTGCACCATACCCACTTAGGTTCTCTAAAGGCCAGATCATGGCTCCTACACCTAGTAGACTTCAAGCCAGTTAACAAGGCTATAGGTGAGGGAGGGGAGGTCTACACAGCCAAGCTATAGCTCACCAGCAATTCATACCCATCCCACATTCTGGTATTATACATAACCTCAACAGACTGACCATAAATGATTGTTAGATGATGGATTAACAACTGACGCACAGATTTAGGACACACAGTAACATTTGCAGCCTCCATGTACTATTCTATGCCAGTAACAAGTGGTATTCACCTGCACTCAGTCCTGGGATCACTCCTGTTTGGCATATAGCTTTCTTATGTACAAGCAAACACAGTAGGGATATATCTGGCCACGTTTTATGAAAATGCATACTGTGGGCTATACTTTATTCTCCAGATGACACACACATCCTCCAAAAGGGTATCACAGAGACAGATACCTGGTGTCAAACTCATGCTGTAAAGCTATAAGCCAAAGAAAGCATAGTTATCCACTTTTAGAAAATAAAGTATCCCCAGAGTACCACATAGGTAGTAGCCCCCAAAATGTGGAACAGGTACTAATGTATACATAGAGACATGTATTTAGTCATCTCTCCTTTGATAATCACATTACCAAAGGGTTTTGGAAATCCCTCTGTGGAGCACATAAGCAATAATGGGTTTGCATGCAGATCCACAGAGGTTGTTGCACCCCTATAATTAGTCATCTTTGCCAAACCTTGCTTGCTTTGAAACAGGATTCAAATATACCTCAAGCATAAACCCTCACAAGCATTCTTCAATAGAAGCCGTGATGAGTGGATGTGTAACAGAAGACGTAGCCCAGAGATCACTGCAGTGGCTAAGCTTGTCACAAGCATACAGAAGTGACCTAAAGTCTGGAAAGTGCCAGCATGCTCTGGCAAAGATAACAGATGCATTCATGGAAAAAGCAGAGTACCCACCTATGAAATAATTGATGTCACATATATGTATATGGCTTTGCCCCACAGCTACCTTACATGTGTAATGCACATACAGTTGTAATTGTGATATGTCATACACTAGAAAAATCAAAACCCACTCCACAATGACCAACACCTGGAACACACAGTCAGTAAGTGCAAGATTCAAACACCTTTTTTAGTACATTATGATACTGCAGCAGCATGCATTTACACAACATGCTATACACATTACTGAGATTTCACTTTTCCACAGGTGTATTTGTAGGATGGTGACATCATCAGACTTGTCAAAGATGAGTATACCACTTTTAAGGGGTGTGAGTATTCTCCAAAAAGGTTGCTTCTCCGCAGGGAGACACGCACACAGTTGGCAAGTGCAAGATGCAAACCCCTACTTAACTATATTAGGATACTACAGCAGTACGCATTTACACGATGCGCTATACACATTACTAGGATTACTGTTTTCCACAGGTATATTTATAGGATGGTGACATCATCAGACTTGACAAAGATGGGTATACCACTTTTAAGGGGTGTGAGTATTCTCCAAAAAGGTTGCTTCTCCGCAGGGAGACATGCACCCAGTTGGCAAGTGCAAGATGCAAACCCCTACTTAACTATATTAGGATACTACAGCAGTACGCATTTACACGATGCGCTATACACATTACTAGGATTACTGTTTTCCACAGGTATATTTATAGGATGGTGACATCATCAGACTTGACAAAGATGAGTATACCACTTTTAAGGGGTGTGAGTAGTCTCCAAAAACACTGCTCTTTCCCTGGAAGACACACACACTCATAACTGACAAGCACAGGATTCAACCCCTACCTAACAACATTATGATACAACAACCATACGCATTTACACAACATGCTATATACATTACTTGGATTTTTTCTTTCCACAGGTATATTTGTAGGATGGTGACATCATCAGACTTGACAAAGATGAGTATACCACTTTTAAGGGGTGTGAGTAGTCTCCAAAAACGTTGCTCCTCCCCAGGGAGACACACACACACTTGGCAAGTGCAAGATTCTAACCCCTACCTAATTACATTATGATACTATAGCAGTACGCCTTTACACAACGCACTACATACATTACTCTGATTTTTTTTTTCCACAGGTATATTTGTAGGATGGTGACATCATCAGACTTGACAAAAATGAGTATACCACTTTTAAGGGGTGTGAGCAGTCTTCAGAAAGGCTGCTCTTCACCAGGGAGACACACACAGGTGACAAGTGGAGGATTCAAACCCCTATGTAGCTATATTATGATCTTACAGCAGTACACATTTATACAACACCCTATACACATTACTTAGATTTCGCTTTTCCACAGGTATATTTGTAGGATGGTGACATCATCAGACTTGACAAAAATGAGTACATCACTTTTAAGGGGTGTGAGTAGTCTCCATAAAGGTTGCACTTCCCCAGAGACACACACACTCACAGTAGGCAAGTGCAGGACTCAAACTCCTACCTAGCTACATTATGATACTACAGCACTACACATTTACACGATGCACTATACACATTACTGGGATTTTTCTTTTCCACAGGTATATTTGTAGAATGGTGACATCATCAGACTTGACAAAGATGAGAATACCACTTTTAAGGGGTGTGAGTAGTCTCCAAAAAGGTTGCCCTCTCCCCAGGGAGAGACAGACACACACACACACACACACACACACACACACACACACACACACACACACACACACACACACAGTTGGCAAGTGCGGGGTTCTTAATCCAAACTAAGTACGTCTTTACACTTCAGCAAGCAATATGGAGTTACAGGGTGCAATACAGACATTACTTGCTGACAGTTTGCCCAAAGGTTTTTTTCACATTTGCTAACCTCAGCAGGCTTATCATACTAGGTGTATTGTGAGTGTATTGTATGCATAGGCCATGACCATATCATATATGGGTTGATGCACCGCATGCTGGCACACACAGGGTCAAACCGGTGGTTAAGCTCTGTCAACCCAATACTGGACAATACAGTCAGGAAGAGTAGGGTCATACAACCACAATACCAACTGTCTCACATAGACCTACAATATAAGCACCAGCAAAACACACACATAAATACACATTACCATGCTCAGATAATACAAATATTAATCTGAAAAAGAGAGAGTGTCCTTCTAAGCAGACAAGCAAGGAACATGCACCTCCAAGCACACGCTAGAAAACACATAATACACCAAAGCAGTGTGCCTCACAACAGGCCCTAAGGCAAAACAACATACTCAACACACTAGTAATATGTGACTTCATAGTCAGGCACACAGATGTTCCACTCACTTGGCTGGACAAGGGGAAGGTTGCTGTCAGTTGTCTGTCAGGTGCTATGATCTGCCACATAACACAAGCACTTACATCACTCCAGAACAGGTACATATATGACGTGTTCTTTGTACATGTCAGTGTGAATGATCTGAGACATACCTCCCAGGACAACATGACAAGAGACATATATTAGCTCTATGATCATGTAGCCCAGGCTGGTATGACCCTGACCTTGAGTAGCATCTTACCTTCACCTACATGATACTGCAATATAACAGAAAGATGATAAACTTCAACAATTGGCTGAGCTTCTGGTGTCATTCAAAGGGGATCCAGTCTCTGTCTGCCTGTAATGACATGATAGACAAGCCTCATTGCTTCGCTACAGATGGTTTGCACCTGTTGCCCCTATGCTTCTGAAAACTGGCCAAGGCTCTTGGCATCCCCATATTACCTTTTTTAGGCAAGGCTCAAAGGTTCATAGGTTCATAGGTAGTTACTAGGCTATTGGCCCTGGGGCCTATACAAGCCCAGCCAAAAAGGTACCCTGGCTTTTGCCACCCAAGAAGTTTATTTTCCTGTGCCACTGTCGAGCAGAGACACAGAAGTGATCCCCGGGGTGAATTTCCTATTTCCCATCCAATCATCAAGATTTTTCTTGAAGAGTTCTAATGAGGAGCTTTGTTTGATATAGATAGGTAATTTATTCCAGAGTATGGGAAGTCTCTGGGACAGGAATCTATCCCTCTGGCATGTTCTGTTTATTGTGGTGATGAGGTTTAGGTCTTTAGATCATGTAGGTTCATAGGTTCAAAGGTAGGTACTAGGCTATCTGCCCAAGGGCATTTATAAGCCTAGCCAGAATGTGTTGGCTTTCTCCTCCCTTTTAAATTAGTTTCCTCGGCCTCTGTCTAGCAGGGCCACTGAAGTGATCCCAGAAGTAAATTTACAATTTCCCATCCACTCGTCAAGATTCTTCTTGAAGAGAGTCAGCGAGAGGCTCTGCCTAACATAAACTGGGATTCTATTCCAGAGCGAGGGAAGTCTCTGGGACAGGAATCTATCCCTCCAACACGTCCTGTTTATTGCTGTGCTGAGGTTTAATTCACTGGAGCGTGTGGCTCTAAGAGATTTGGTTTTCTTGAGGTGGAGCACGTCCATTAATTCCGGGTTGGACATTGCCTTATACGTCAGGCATAGATCACCTCTGAGCAGGCAGTAAGCAACCGAGTAGAGCTGGAGTTTCTTTAGTCGAGCTGCATAGGGCATCTCTTTGAGGCCCATGATCCTCTTGGTGAGGTACTTCTGTGGTCTTTCCAGATGTTGCATGTGTTGATTAAGGTACATACCAAATGGGGCATTGTACTCTATTATGGGCCTAATGGGTGATGAGTAGAGGGGCACAATGACCTCTCTTGATCTAGAGGTGAACCCTTTCTTGATTAGGTGGGCTACATAGAAGGAATTTCTAACCACTTTGGCAATGTGATTATCAAAGGAGAGGTTACTATCTACCTGGGTCCCCAGGTCCCTAATTACATTTTCCGTACCTAGTGGATTACCACATATATGGTAATTCATGGGCACTTTGTTTTTTCCAAAGGGGATGACTAAGCATTTTTTGGCATTCAGCTTGAAGCCATGGTTTTGACACCAGGTATCTGTCTCTGTAAGACCCTTCTGGAGGATGTCTGTGTCAGCTGGAGAGTCACTTATGGCCCCCAGTTTGCAGTCATCTGCGAACTTAGTCAGCCATAGTCCTCCTGTGCCTGCCTGTACCTCAGAGAAGTATATACTGAACAGGAGGGGTCTCAGGACCAAGCCCTGTGGGACGCCACTTGTGACTGGTTTAGAGTCGGACATGGCACCTGCAACTCTGACCATGTGTGTTCTATCCGTGAGTCAGTTGGCCACCCATCCCGTGACATAGGGGTTAATGTTTAAGCTGGTAAGCTTGTCTGATGCCAGAGTGAGGAATGGTGTCAAAGGCCTTAGTGAGGTGCAGGTAGGCTGTGTGGACTACCTTCCCTTCATCTATGGCATTGGTAACTGTTTCAAAGAAGTCAACTAGGTTTAGGAGGCAGGATCTGCCTCTAACAAAGCTGAATTGGGTAGGGTCCAGTGACTGGAGATTCCCAATGTCTCTGTTTATGAGTTCCATGATAATTCACTCCATAGCTTTGCAGACCAGGCTGGTCAGGCTTATAGGGCTATAGTTCCCAGGTTCTGTTGTGGCACCACCTTTGTGGAGCGGGATGACTGTTGCTGTATGCCATTCTTTGGGTACATAGCCTGTGTTGAGGCTGAGTCTGAACAGTGAATTTAGGTGAGGGTTTAGTTCCTTTTGGAGCTCGTGTAAGATGCAGCCTTCGATACCATTCGGTCCCATTGATGCTGTGTTCTTAGCTTTGGAGAGGGCTGTTTTTACCTGCATGTCCGTGATGTCTGGGCCTCTGCATTCTTCTGGAATGGACACGGGCCCTTTTGGGGGTGGAGGATGAAGTTTGCACTAAACTTGTCTGCCAGGATGTTGGCAATGTCAGTTGGTTCAGTGTATTTTTTGCCATTTTGCAGTAACTCAGAGCATATCTGAGAGTTGCCACCTAAATGTTTGATACAGCTAAAGAGGGATTTATGGTTATCTTTAGATTCCTTGGCAATTTTTCTTTAGAAACTGGCCTTGGATGATTTTATGAGTGATCGTAGTTTCTTGCTAATAATGATCAGTGATGCCTTTTTGGAATTTTGCTCTATCATGTAGTAGTTTCCTCCTTCTGTTGTATAGTTTATTTATGGCCAAGGACCACCAGACTGGTTTCCTCTTTTTGGAGGAGTGAGTCTTGGTTTTACTTGGGATGGCTCGATTCATGTATCCCTGTAGATGCCGATAGAATGCACTTGTAAAGGATCCTCCGGATTGGATAGCATTATCCTGTAGCAAGGGGGCTTTGAAACTTTCCACTTTGGTCTTGAGAAGTGTGAAGTTTGCTTTTGAAAAGTTTTTCACAGTGGTTTCCTTGACTGGGGGTGGGGTCGGGATGTGGATGTCCAGTGTGATTACTTTATGATCTGATCTTACCAGTGAGGGGTTTACCTCTGGTGATGAACAGGTCCAGTATGTCACCTCTAGTGTGCGTGGTGACCAGCTGTTCCAGGGTGTTTGAGTTTATAAACTCTAGGAAGCATTGGGCAAAGGAGTCTGTACATGAGTAATTCTCCCAGTCAGTGTTTGGGTAGTTGAAATCTCCTAATATCATGGTGTTTGGTAGGACCTTTATATTTTCCAGTGTTCTCAGGAATGCTGAGTGAGGGTCTTGAGACAAGGTAGGTGATCTGTAGCAGGCTACAATCTGATAAGCAACTTTACCCACTGTTAGTTGCACTTGGATGGTCTCCGAGGCCTCGTGCTGTGCCACTAACCTGGAGGTTATGGGTATCCTTTATGAAAATGGATACACCCCCTCCTTTTGTATTTTGGTCCGGGATTTGGGGCCGAAGTTCGGACAGATTGGGATTTCTTTAAGTGGAGTATGTCCAACAGCTCTGTGTTTGACAGAGCTTTGTATGTTAGGCAGAGATCACCTCTGAGTAGGTGATATGTGACAGAGTAAAGCTGGAGTGTTTTGAGACGGTCTGTGTAGGGCATGTATTTGAGGCTGGTAATCCTTTTTGTGAGGCATTTCTGTGGGCTTTCCAGTTGTTGTACATGTCTTGTGAGGTACATACCAAAAGGGTCGTTATACTCTATAATGGATCTAATGAGTGATGAGTAGAGGGGAACAATGACCTCTTTTTTTCTGCATGAGAAACCTTTTGTGATGAGGTGTGCCATGTAGAAGGATTTCATGACTACTGTGGCGATGTAATTATCAAAGGAGAGACTACTGTCCCCCTGTGTCCCAAGGTCTCTTATCACACTTTCAGTGTTAAGTATATTAACGTCTATGTTGTAGTTCATGGGTACAAAGTTTTTACCAAAGGGGATGACAATGCACTTTCTGACATTGAGCTTGAGGCCATGATTTTGACACCAGGCATCTGTCTCAGTGAGGCCCTTTTGTAGGAGATACACATCGTTACTAGTTTCGA
This sequence comes from Protopterus annectens, assembly GCF_019279795.1. Classification (NCBI taxonomy): domain Eukaryota; kingdom Metazoa; phylum Chordata; order Ceratodontiformes; family Protopteridae; genus Protopterus; species Protopterus annectens. The sequence continues at coordinate 533,987,822 of NC_056729.1, read as the reverse complement.
TTATGGCTCCTAGTTTGCAGTCATCTGGGAACTTCATTAGCCAAAGACCTTCTGTGTTAGCATGTACTTCAGGGAAGTAGATACCAAACAGGACAGGACACAGGACTGAACCCTGTGGTACTCCACTTGTCACTGGTCTGAAGTCGGATTTGGAGTCTGCTACTTTCACAGTGTGGGTTCTGTCAGTGAGCCAGTTGGCAACCCATCTTGTGACATAGGGATTTATACCTAGTTTAGTGAGTTTATAATTCCAGAGTGGGGGATGGTGTCGAAAGCCTTGGCAAGATCTAGATAGGCTGTGTGAACCACCTTACCCTTGTCTACGGCTTTGGTGACTGCTTCAAAGAAGTCTGTCAGGTTTAGGAGTCATGATCTGCCTTCTACAAACCCAAACTGGTTGTGGTCCAGAGTTTGGAGATTACCAATGTCTTTGTTTATAAGTTCCATGATGATACGTTCCATGGCCTTGCACACCAGGCTCATCAGGCTAATGGGGTGCTAGTTCCCGGGGTCCGTGGTGGCTCCCCCCTTGTGTAGTGGGATAACTGTCACTGTCCGCCATTCAGCAGGCACAAAGCCTGAGGTGAGACTCTGACTGAACATGGTACTTAGGTGTGGTGCCAGTTTGTTCTGTAGTTTGTGTAGAACACAGCCTGGGATGTTGTCTGGTCCCACGGATGCTGTGTTCCTGGCTTTGGAGAGTGGTTTTTACCTGTGCAGCCGTGATGACAGCAACTTTGCATTCTTCCAGTATAGAGATGGGCTCTTTCATGGGTGAGAGGGGAGGTAAAGGTAGCACTGATCCTATCTGCCAGGATGTTGGCAATGTCAGTTGGGTCTGTATATTTAGTGCCATTGTGCAATAACTCAGAGCAGATTTGAGTGTTGCCATTGAGATTCTTAACATAGCTACAGAATGCTTTGTGGTTGTCTTTAGAATCTGTGGCGATTTTGTTTTTGTAACTAGCTTTGGAGGATTTTATCAGGGATTGCAGCTTCTTACTGAGGCTGACCAGGGAGCTCCTCCACTCATGGTATTTTACCCTCTTTTGCAACAGTTTCTTCCTTCTGTTGTACAGTTAGCAGGGGACCACCAGATTGGCTTCCTTTTCTTGGAGGATAGTGTCTTGGTTCTGTAGGGATAGCATGATCCATGCACTCATGTAAGTGCTTATAAAGTGCAATTGTGTAGGATTCAGTAGTCTTAACTGTATTGTCCATCTGCATGGGTGTCCTGAAGTTCACCACTTCTGTCTTAAGAAGCATGTAGTTGGCCTTGGAGAAATTTTTTAACATGGTTTCCTTAATGGGGGGTGGGAGCAGAATGTGGATATGTAGGGTAATTAGCTTATGGTCAGATTGGACCAATGAGGCATTGACTTTAGGTGTGGAACACCGGTCACTCAGTACAAATCAAACCCCTTAACCAACATAAATAAGGGAGCTAAATGCTACTCATTGCCAGAAGTCTCAGCCTCCAAATGCACATACTCGAGGCACTTCGCAATATGGAGAATATTGATATCTGTGCAGTAACAGAAACCTAGTTCAAGGCTCCAGAGACCACACCAGCACTACCAGGATACTACTCATTCCACACCTTCCAGCATAAGAACCTGGATCATAGCACATAGGGTGGGGATGTATCCATATTCATCAAGGATACCTATACCTCTCTCTACATCCTCTCTACAGGATATGTACCCATAGAATGTTGCACAGCAACGCTCTTCCCACTCCACAGGGGTGGGGCCACAAAAGACCCTTGGCATTCATGCTCTATGAGCCTGACAAGTCTGATCTGCAAGGCAATGGAGCCAATCATAATGGAAGTCACCAATAAAGACATTGGGAACCTTTACAAAGTTGAGCACACCCAGTTTGGCTTCATCAAATGCAGATCACACCTCCTGAACTGGGTGAATTTCTTTGAGACAGTTACCCAGGCTACAGATGATTGAAATGAGCTCCACAGCCTACCTATACCTCGCTAAGGCCTTTGACACCATTCCCCAGTCAGGTATGATAGATGAACTCACCAACCTGGGCATGAATCCATACATCACAAGATGGATTGCAAACTGGCTCACAGATAGATCCCACAAATTAAGAGTTGCTGGCTACATGTCAGACTCTACACCGGTAACTATTGGTGTCCCCCAGGGTTTAGTTCTGGGGTCCCTCCTGTTTGGTATAGAATTCTCAAAAGTACATGCCAACACAGGAGGGTTGTGGTTGACTAAGTTTGCTGGGAACTGTAAAGTGTTTGCCATAATAGATTTCCCGGATGACACAAATATTCTCCAGAAGGGACTCTATGAGACAGATGTGTGGTGTCAGAATCATGGCCTCAAGCTCAGTATGGAAGAATGCATAGTAATCCCTTTTGGTGAAAACAAAGTACCCACAAACTACAGCATAGGTGTTACCCCCTAAAAACTGACAAGGTAATAAGGGATCTGGGGACACAAGTAGATAGTCATATTTCCTTTGATAACCATGTTGCCAAAGTGATTAGTAAATCCTATGTGGCCCATCTAATCAACAAAAGGTTTGCATCAGGATCAAAAGAGGTAGTGGTGGCCATCTACTCTTAAGTCATCAGACCCATCATTGAGTACAATGCACCATTTCAGATGTACTCAACAAAGCATATCCAGCAGCTGCAGAGACCACAGAGGTACCTCACCAAGAGGATTACTGGCCTCAAACAGTTGTGTTATGCAACACAACTGGTAAAACGAAATCTGTTCTCTGTTGTGTACCGCCGACTCAGAGGCACATTCTGCCTAACATACAGAGCCATGTCCAACACATAACTGTTGAACATGCTCCATCTACGGATAACAAAATTGAGTCACACTGCACACTCCATGGATATGAACTTCATCACAACAATGAATACAACATGCTGGTGGGATAGAGTACCATCCCAGACACTTGCCTTACTGTGGAACAGAGTCCCAATGTACATCAGACAGAGCCCCTCGCTGACACTCTTCAATAGGAACCTTGATGAGTGGATGGGAAACAGACAATTCACACCAGGCATCACATCAGCAGCCTCACTAGAAAGGGGCTTAGGGTACTAACTATTAGAACTAGGGCTTAGGAGACTACCCAATGGGGTGGTGAAAGCTGCACATCTTGCCTAGGCTAATATATGCCTTCGTGAAGATAGTCTACTACATACCTATGAACCTATGTGACAGGTACATGTCTACAAATAGTAGATGTGTACTTCATTGTATAGTCATGTTGTACAGCAGGCACATGGACCACATACACTGTAATGCTTACAGATACCGGTGGCTGTTATGTACAGTGGGTGAGATGTGCACCTCATGTCTTTTGTGCCATTGGGATGTGTGCTGGGTGGGACAGTCCTGGATGGCTCCCTGTCATGGTCACCCTCTTACACACATCTCTGCCCATTCATCTTTGGCTTATTATACTGTGTTCCCCCTACATATATATAAGTACATAGGTAGGTAATAGGCTATCTGCCTGAAGGCATATATTAGTATGGCCAGAGTATGCAGCTATCACCACACATGGGGTTAGTTCCTTAGGCCTCTGTGTAGTAGAGCTGATGAAGTGATCCATGGTGTGACAGTTCAGTTTCACATACAAACATCAAGGCTCCTCTGGAAGAGTGTCAGTGAGGGACTCAGCTTAATGTAGGTTGGGAGCCTGTTCCAAAGCAAGGAAAGTCTGTGAGTTAGTAATGTATCCCTCCAACATGTTCTATTTATTGTTGTGATGATGATACCCCTAGAGCATGTGTCACAGTGAGCTTCGGTTTACTTCATGTACATCAGTTCTGCATTGGACATGGACCTGTCTGTTGAGCAGAGATCGCTTGAGTAGACAGTATGCAACAGAGTACAGATTGAGTTAAATTCAGTCTTGTTGCATGGGGCAACTGTTTGAAACCAGTAATCCTCTTGTTGAGATACTTCAATGGTCTTTCCAGCTGCTGAAGGTGCCTGGTCAGATTCATCGCAAGTGTGCCATGATACTCTCTGATGGGTCTGATGACTGATGAGTAGAGGGAACCTCCTTTGACCTACATGCAAAGACCTTGGCAATTTGTGGAAACACATAGCATGATTTTCTAACCAATTTGTGAATATGTTTCTGGAAGTAGGGATGACTATCCACATGTTTCCATAGATCCCTTATTATTACCTCCATATTTAGGGTGTTGGCACTTATGTGGTATTTGTATGACTGTAGCTCAAGGCCATAATTTTGACACCACATCTGTCTGACTGAGACCCTTTTTAACGATGTCTCTGTTGTCCCAAACATTGATTATGACAACCTTTTTGCAGTCATCCACAAACTTTGCTAACCATAGCCCTCGTGTGTTTGACTGTATTTCTGAAAAGTATACACCAGACAGGAGGGGTCCCAGGACTGAGCAATGGGGGAACAGCAGTTGTTACCAGCTTACAGTCCAACAGGGAGACCATAATTTTTACCTTGTGGGATCTATCTGTCCCCAGTTGGCAATCCATCAGATGACATACGTGTTTATGGACAGGCTGTTGATTTTGTGGATATGACATGTGTGTGGGTTGTTGGAAAAGGGCTTTTCAAGGACTGTGTAGACCGTGTATAGCTCATTTTATTGATGTATGTCCTGGGTGACTGCCTTGAAAACTGTCTAGCAGGTTTAGGAACCATGATCTGTCCCTGACCAAACCAAAATGGGTAGGGTTGGGTGTTTGTAGGCTCCCAATAGCTCAGTTTATGAGTTCCATAATGATGGACTCCATGGCCTTGCAGATCAGGCTTATTAGGCTTATAAGACAATAGTTCCCATGGTCTGTTGTGCACCAGCACTTGTGGAGTGTGTCAAACGTTGCTGTAACCCATTCAGCAGTTTCATATCCTGTACAGAGGGTGAGTTTCAACAGACTGTTCAGGTGCAGGGTCTGTTTGTTTTGGAGTTCACATATGACACAGCCAGGGAAACCATGTCATCCCATAGATGCCGTGTTTTTAGGTTTGGATAGAGCTGTTTAATATGACACAGCCAGGAAAACCATGTCATCCCATAGATGCCATGTTTTTAGGTTTGGATAGAGCTGTTTAACCACTGTATATGTGATTTCTGGGTTTTCACAATCTCTAGGTATGGCAATGGGCCCTCTTGTCAGTAAGAGGGAGGTAAATATGTATGAACCTGTCTGACAAAATGTTGGCAATGTCAGTCATGTACATGTATTCATTTACACTTTGCACTGACTCAGAACATATATTAGTTTACATTGATAATTATGACATAGCAAAAGAAAGCTTCATGGTTCTCTATGGACTCTTTGGCAATATTTTTGCCAGAACATGGCTTGGATACTGTTAGGAGTGTTCATTGTTTCTTGATGATACTGATCGGAGATTTATTGATCTTTCACTTTCTTTGAACAACTTAAATACTTGTAGTACATAGTTTGATTATGACAGGGATCCAATATATTATATGGGTCTGTTTTCATATCACTGTGTGCGCAAGGCAGGATTGGTGAATAGTGACAAGTGTCTGGAGTAAGAACTGCAACTGCCAGATATGTGTGGCCCACTGCTGTACTCAGACATGGCCTAAGTGTGTGAGCATGCCCAGTATGATCTTTCAGTATGTTGTTGACTGACATTTGCTTTGTTTATTTAACTGTGTGAGCATGCCCAGTATGACCTTTCAGTATGTTGCTGACTGAAATTTGCTAAATTTGTTTAAGTGTGTGAGCATGCCCACTATGGGCATATATACTATATGTGTGCGAAAAATCAAGTTGTTTTTTACTTCAGGGCTCACCTTTGTGTTGTACATCGACAGGAAGCACGCTGTGCCTGCAGGGCTTCCATGAGTCAATTTGCATAGACTTATCAACATTTCTACATACAGGGGGACAGCTATTATTTGTACATTTCTACCCGGAGGGGCACACCTGATTGTTACTGTGGGTGTACATAAGATGAGGGGTACACCTGACACTTATACACATTTTCTAGGCCTGCACTGCTATGTCAGGTACTCCATTTCAGTCTGTACTGTTGCCTATCGTATTGGCTTGAAGCATACCACTGTACTACAGACCTTAGCTTCCAATTACATGAATATTAGTTTGTGACTTCATAGCCTACCCAACCCACATCACACTGCCTGACCTGCTGTTATCTGTCTGCATAGGCCTGGGGGGAGGTTACTCATATGCCTCTTCAGGGTGCATGATACAGCATTTGTTTGTGTTTGCGTTTGTCTACAATTGTCCTGCTGGCTGTGACTGTTAGGTATGTGACCCCCCGACTGGTATGTGTGAGTGACTTAAGTTGTGTCGGTGCCAGTGAAATGCTGTCATGGCTTAGTGGTTCAGTACTGTGACTATAGTGCACAGTATCCTGAGTTCGAGCCCTGTCACTGCTTTTTATTTTCCTGCTGGGCAGACCTGACTGGTTAAGGAACAGTAAAGCAGGTGTGAGTGTGTTTACCTGACCTTGCTCGACTTTGCCCAACTTTGCCCAACATTGCCTGAAGTTGCCAGACATTGCCCGATGTTGCGCTGGTTAGCGAGGTGTGCAGCTAAGCACAATTGGATTTAAATATGCTCAATAATGGTAAAATGTGCGTAGCAGTGCTTTATATTGCTTAAAATAGGGCACTCATGCCTCAGGTGGTGCTGCAGGGCTGCCTATGTCAGATGCACCTAGTACACTCCCTATACATGTTTGAAAACAGGTAGTGTCAAGTTAGGCATCCCTTTTACTGTATGTGCGAGTCAGAGAGAGGCGTCATTTCCAGGGTTCCTACTGAGTCAGTGTATGTGCTATGTGTTGCCTCTTTGTCAAGGCCATGACATACTGGGCATGCCTCCTTCTGCCTACTGGGGCAGGCTCAGGTTGTTCCTCCTCCAAGCCACGCTGTGCCTGTGCAGGCCTTGGCAATGGTGGGGGGCTGTTTGGACCTGCCCCATGCTGTTCCTGCTGCAGCTGTTTCCACAGGATCATATTGTGTAGCATGGCATGTACCATAACAATTTGGGTACATGTAGTTGGTGAGTACTGCAAGGCTCCACCAGATGTGTCCAGGCACCGGAATCGTGACTTGAGCATCCCAAACACACTCTCTTTGTGTTCTTGTTCAGGTGTGTGTGCATTTCTGATGGGTGTCATCAGCCACAGCTCCAGTGCATATCCAGCATCCCCCACTAGGTGACCATCAGGGATGTCCCCATTGGCAAATCTCTGGTACATCTGCATCAGATGCCAGATGTGGGAATCGTGATAGCTTCCAGGGCAGCCAGCACACACATTCATTATTATGCCCTGGGCATCGCACATGACCTGGCAGTTGATGGAGGGGAAGCCCTTGCGGTTGATGTAGACCCTACCCCGCTCACTGGGTGGTGCTTTGATGCATATGTGCATGCAGTTGATTGCAGCCACTACCTCAGGGTATTCTGCAATTTTGTGGAAAAGACGCATATTGCTGGCCAATGCCTCACGGGAATTGGGGAAATATCCGTGGTCACCAACATGTGCTGACATGGCATCCAGGAACTGGTGGAGGACCCTGGATGCGGATGCCTGCAAAATCCCCATCATATCACCAGTTGGTCTCTGTAAGGTACCTGTAGCTATTTATATGCCAACACATACCTTGGTATCCACTGGGATGGATTCCCCTCTGTTGGTTCTTTGTGTGAGGTGTGGCTGGCACAGCTCAACAATTTGCTGCAGGAGGTCTCTGTCCTCCCTATAGCGCTCCACTATCTCCAGCTCATGTAGCTGCTGGTAGGTTACCCTGGGTCTGTACACTCTTCTCCGTCTCCTCACTGTGGGTTGCTCAGCAGCATTCACAACATCACCACCCTCAGCACCTAGCACATGTTGGTTTATGATAGCAAGAGCAGCCCCTAACATTTTGTCTGACTTAAGCTTTTTAAGCTTTCCCTCTTTGTATACTGGGAAAAAACAGGGGGGAATGGTGTTTTCAGAGTTTAAAGTGCTAGGCTGGGATAGTCTGCTGCCTGTGTAATTGGCTGATTCTGATATATTTCACCTGGCAGCTCTGCTAGTTCTCCTTGCTTAACTTCCTCCTACTTCTTTTTCTTCCTTTTCCCTTTCTGTTTCTGCCCGGGGCAGTGCCGCACAAACATGCGCACATGTGCACACATGCTGTGTGCATGTTTGCAAGAAATGTCCAATCTTTTAACAGTGTGCACCTTTGGTTTCAGGTTTTCAAATTGGACAACTGTAGGCATGCCTCTTGTAAGCCTGAGCAACTCAGGGCAAACACAAGCCACTGTGCTCCAATTAGCTTACAGCCTTTCTGAAATACCCCGTCATGATGTCATCTATATTCTACTCTACTACTCATCTACTCTTACACTTATACTCTTGGGACATGGCTCACATCCTGGGGAAAATTGGGATTCACTATCCTTATCCTCATTTGCATTGGATTGCCTACTAATGCATGGTTACATTTCTCACACTGAGCTTCCCCCCCTTAGCAACCACTACTCAGTGGCCATGTTGTCTTCAGCCTGCCATTCACTTGCATGGCAGGATAAGGTTTTTAGTGAAAATGCCTATTTTTGGCTATTTTTAATTTATTTTCTTGTTTTTTAAAGCGCCGCACGTTTGCGTGGTGCTGCGCTATGCTTAAACATCGAGATTGGGGGGGGGGAGTTAGATTTTAATAATTTTAAACATTTATAAATGCCAATGGCCTTATATTTGGACATTGGCATGCTTCCTCAACTGTATGCATCTTTTATTTGGAGCTGTTATAGCTCCGTTTAGCTATTTGCAGAACAGTACTCTGTTACCAACGGAGTACATTTCTGCAGATAACACTAATCTTCCACAGACAGGTTAGTGTTTCCTGGATTGCAAATTTACCTCATTTGCATAGCTTTCAGCAGCAAATGAGGTTATTTGCATACCATGACGCTGTCCGTGCAAGAGTAGCTTTAGCAGCTCTCGTGCACACCCCTGCCGGCTGTACCTGGATCTAACGGCAGACATATTACTGCTGTGAGTTCCTACACTCTTCTTGCACTCTGTGCAAGCTTTCATAAATCCGGCCCATAGTCACTGCATTTGTATTACCTGTCTAATGTGCTTAATATGACATCATCTCTTCCATCTCTTCCATGACAGATAAACATCCTCAGCTTTAAACTAGTCATTTATTCCTAACTTGTCAAGTTTGTTTCATGTATTATTCGTTGTGTGTTATTGTATGTATTTATGTAATGTTGGAACCCTATTAGACTGAAAGTGAAAATGTGTGTAAAATTTCAACATCATTTTACACAGTAATGAATAAATGAACAGGCCAGTGATTATCGTTTTTCTTTAATTGTAATTTAATATATGCTTAAATTAACAGTTGCAAATGCATATACAATGTCCATTAATTTCATAGTTTAGCAATTACATTAACCTGTGTGCTTGTGTGTATATATATTTGAACAGGTGTATGGCTTTGTAAAAATTTCTAAGAACAGCTTTAGAGCTGTAAAGTGCTTTACACAGTTTGCTTTACTCCACAACCCCTCAAATTTCTTGGATATGCATGTCAGTAATTAACTGCATCAGCTCACTTAATGGCTTAACAAAGGTATTCTTAATATAAAATTATCTGCCTTGGTTTCCATTCCTTTGAATGTGTGTGTGTGTGTGTGTGTGTGTGCGTGTGTGTGTGTGTGTGTGTGTGTGTGTGTGTGTGTGTGTGTGTGTGTCTAAGTAATGTGTCAATAATGAGCAATAAACACACAGATGTATCTAAGAAATTAACAAACTTAATCTGCAAACCCAACAAGTCACACTTCAAGATCTTGAAAATCATTATTGCAAAGCTATTTATCTCCTCTATCTCTTTGTTACATATATATATATATATATATATATATATATATATATATATATATATATATATATGTACACACACAGACACACACACAGATATATATATATATATATATATATATATATATATATATAGTATGTATACTACCTTTGTGACTGAACACAGAGAAAAGGAGCATTAAAATAAAAAACACAGGAACTAACCTTTGCTCTGAGTCACGTAACCTCATACTAAGGTACAACACTTGTGACAAAAGCAGGCTTTAAGCTTCTAGGACATTGGCTACATGAGAAAGCAATATTACGAAAACATTAAGTGAAGATTCTCAAAATTCTCAAAGGTGAATTACATAAATAGTAGTATTTCCTTTACAAAGAAACTGTTGACACTATATATTGCACCTAAGCCATATTTCTGCAGAGCTGGACCATTACTTTTTGCATTGCACAATAGAAGAGGCATCTGATGTGTCATGCCCACTAATGGATTAATGTTTCCCACCATGGCTAGAGAAAGACTGATGTACTCCATCATGACTAGAGATGCATGAATGTTTCATACAAAAGGCAGTATTTCTCCATTCTGAGGACTAAAGAACAAATGTTCATCCCCATGACCAGAGAAGGATGAGTGTCTCACTATTACCACAGAAAGACAAATTTGTCATTGTATGACCAGAGAAGGATAAATGTTCAAAAACATGACCAGATGAGGATGACCAGACAGAGCTAGATTTTCAGCACTGTAATCACAGAAGGTCAGCTGTTTAATAGTTTGACCAGAGAAGGATGAATGTCCCACCATGGCTTGGATGGATGGATGTCCCACCATGGCCACAGAAGGATGAATGTCCCACCATGGCCAGGGAAGGATGGATGTTGCACATCATTTGAAAAGAAGGAAAAATATTCCTCACAATGACAAGAGAAGGATGGATGTCTTGAATCATAGCTCTGGATGGATGCATTCTCAGTCCATACACTAAGAAGATTGCCAGCAAGGCCAAAACACCTGAAAGATAGAAGTATAATAACATAGTTCATGAGGGACACTAAGCAGAATAAGGTCTAACCAGGAGAGACCAGAGGTCTAGTGGCAGTCAACATCATTAAATGTTTCTAGTGTAGAAAAATTAAAATTCCAGTGAAGCTCATTATCATTGTGGCAAGTAGCCCTGATAAACTGCATGGTTGGTATACTCTGCACTATAGATGTGTAGATAAAATATGGATATGTGGTCCTTCAAACTCCCCAGGACAAAGTGATTTATGAAGTGCATTTACTGTGTTTTTATTTAACTGAGAAAATGTATATAGTATTACCATGAGTGAGCATTGGATTGAAATATTGTAATTTTGTATTGTACTAACAATGCATTTTTGGAGACTCATGGAAGTGAATAATCAGGGCTGTAAAGATGCACTGAAATCCAGGATGATATTCATAGTCACAAAGTGAATACAAAAAGTCTTTCTGATCTGTCCACATATTTCTGCAATAAAAGGAGCAATACATAGATGCCATTTATGCTAATGTGCAATGGCTGCAAATAAGAGTAAGCAAATGAAGTCATAATGAGATGCAAATGAGAAATGAAGTAAAATGGCATATGCTAATAAGGCTTTCTCCCACATATTTGCAATTCATAATCAAGCTTTTGCCTGTTTCCACATTGTCCACACATTAATTATAAAAGGTGCTGTTAGGCTATTATATCTATTTTGCAATCTGCAATGATGCAGCCAGTTGTTGCAAGCCTAGCTTGATCCTCCTGATGGTAACACAAGTGCCAAGCAGAACATGTTTTCCATCTGGACATATACGATTTTCTGCTTGGGAATTTCCTGGCCTTCTGCTGAATATGGAGCATGTCCTCAGAAAAAAATGTGCCTAAAAGGAATCAAAATCCTATCACTAACAGTGTCATTTGAAGAGTAGACAAGTGAGGATGCATAAAAGATCCCTTGTTTTATATGAGAAAATCTATCCAGTGATGTAACTTGTAGTGATTGCCTCTGGCCAGGTAAGAAAGAAGGAGGAACCAGTGCTGTCTGGGACAAAAGTGAGTCACCAGCCAGATTTTGGGAGAGTAATGCCTGATCTTGTGCAAAATGGCTGGTAAGATAGGAAGTGGGGAAGGCATACAGAAACATTTCCTTCTAGGGAAAAGGTAAGGCATCCACTTTCCAAGTCAGGGAACTTGGAACTCTGGAACAGAAAGGAAGAAGTTGTCTGTTCAGAGGAGAGGCAAAGAGATCTACCTGAGGAATACCCTACTGATGGACTATATCCAGGAACATATCTCTGTGAAGCAGTCATTCACCTGTATTCTGGACATGCTCAAAGCATCTGCCACTAGATTGTGCTCTGACGGATTGTAAACTACCTGAAGAATCATCTGGTACTGGATAGCTAGATCCCACTGTTGAAAAGCTAATCTGCAAAGGAGATAGGACCTTGTCACCCCACCTTGTTGCTGTATCACATCACCAGTGGTATTGTCTATGAAGACTTTGAGGGGGCCAGGATGGAAAAGGGAATGAAGAGCTTCCAGAGCTAGAAGCAGAGCTATCATTTCCTTTATGTTGATATGCTCTGATGTCTGATGAGGAGGCCAGAGATCCTGGGCATTTAGGGGGCCACAAGAAGCTCCCCATCTCAAGTCTGAGGTATGTGTGAACAGTTTCTGAGAAGCGACAGCAAAGACAATGATCCGGACCACCAGGCTGATAAAATCAATATTTAATAAAACAAAACAGTGCAGTAGGAGACTGCTTTTAGGTTAAAAAACGCTTCTTCAGACAACATACAAAATGTCTCAGACACTTTTCAAATACACAATAGCCAGTCAAAAAAACTCAATAATGTAACCTCCTCTTTTTTTAAAATAGGTTTGATGGAAATTACTCCATTTAAACCAGGTGCTCTATCAGCACCCAGGTTAATTATCCATCTAGTTTCATTACATTCTGTTACGTTTTTCAAATCACCCCTTCTCCTGGTTGGATGAATGATCTGTAGTACCATAAAAGAAAATGCATGCTCAGGGTATTGCTTTACATGCTGATACAAAGCATTATGTATATTGCCTGTACATATAGCTGACATATGCTGTAACACCTTATCTTTTAATCTACAGTTCATCTTACCAACGTAAAATGAAGAGCATTTTGTAGTCAGCCAAATATGTAATATTGCTAGTCAAGCAGTCAGCATATTGTTTCAATTAATATCTTCTTCCAGACAACGGATGAATAAATACACTATTATGCCTAATATATTGACAAGCTTTACAGTGTCTGCAGGGGTATGTCCCCTGTTGTCCCACAACAGAGTTCTTAACCCCCTGTTGATCAGTGCATAACAAATCTTTCAAGTTCGAAGTCTGCAATTGTTTTTGGCAATTTCTGAGAAGCAGAGATGTAGCTAGGCTATTTAGAGATATCCTCACGTGACTTTTTTTTTAACAAAAACACAAAGAGACCAAAAGGCTGAAAAGCATGTATAAACACGAAGTTATATTGAAAATTTAACGCATTTTTAGAGTTAATCATTTAATTGTCATGTGATGCATAACCAAACATAACACAATTTTAGCAATTTAAAAAATCCACACAGATATTAAAAATAAAGCAGAATTCAGCAAAATCCACATCTCTTTGCAGGTATAGTCCAAATGTCAACAGCAGTATAGCAAATTTTACTGTTAACAACTCGGTAAATATGTACTGCAACACAGAAAGCATGAACTAACTGTGACGGTCACACAGACAGAAAAATCATGACCCAAGGGAGAAGCAGTTAAAATATACATCCTGACCCTTGTTTATTAGTGCATTGCAACATCATTTGTACCTGACGCTTACACCATATTGGCAGCTCCTTGTAACACAATGTTAGTGCTAGTTCAGGGAACACTGGATCATCTACAATGTAATGTGTGGTTTACTGTCTGGTAGCAACATACCCCAATAGCATACAGTTAAGAAACTAAACATTTACATTGAGTATGTTTACTGTTTATCAGCAGGGGTGTGCTCTACTAGACAACATAGGCTGTACCTCTGAGTACCTTATTTCATTTATAAAATGACCCTCAAACATAATAAACATAATAAATAAAGTTAAATGCAAAGTGAAAGCAAGTTAGTAACATAAGAAAATAAAAATTGGGTAAAAAAAGAAAAATATAGTCCCTTGGATTAAATTGTTTCTGACAGTATGAGTCATATTGGGTTTTTCTCATAGGCACAGGATTGTTTGTTTGTGTCTTTCGGCTTTTCCCGGTTAGGGGTCGCCACAGCGAAACTCCAGTCCGCTAATGATTGGTAGTGGATTTTTAATTACTGGGTTACCAGCCCTGATGCACAGCCTTCAACGAAGGCACGCCCCATTCACGTATGCCTCCACACAGAAGACGCTCTAGCTGAGAATCAAACGGGACAACATCTTGCTATGAGGCGACAACGCTACCGCAGCACCACCACTACAGTACATAGGCACAGGATACAGGGTTTAATTCTGTCCTTTGGGATGGGAAATATGGCTAGGCTTAGAATGTCCGACAACAGCAGATAACCTAGTACTAATCTATAGATTTACACACACACACACACACACACACACACACACACACACACACACACACACACACACACACACACACACTTCTTGTATTACTGCACAAAAAAAACATAATAGGTATATATCCAATTAGCATGCTAGTCATCAATAGGAAGTGTCTACTCTAAAGTTAGCTTAATTTTAATTATTGCCATTTGATTACCAGGAAATTCTGATTAGGTAGAAGCCCATTTTCAGAGGAGGCCTGGCAGGAAAAGTTCCAAATTATTACAAAATATTTTAGAACAATAATTTTACAGTCTTCAAAAATAAAACAAAAACATCTGCATTTTAAATAATTATAACAAATTAGACATAATATAAAAGCATTGATTAAGAATCAATACAAGTTATATGACAATAATTTAACATTTAGAGAAAGTTTAGACAGTTTGTAGAGAAATTAAAGGTAAGTTAGTCTAATACAAACAGGAACTGCAATGTGAAGTTAAGGAAAAACAGGCTTATGGTATATTTAGAGAGAAAGTCAGGGAAAAGAATTAGCAGTAAGGAAGTAAGTGAAGAAGGGAGAGTAAGGAAGTATAAGGAATGAAAAGATACTTGTTCTTAATTATAAATCCACATCTTATAAAAACCCAGTAATAATCCTAAATATCAAATCCAATAACTATTTGTTTACTGATTTACACATACCTATACTATTTTATGACAGTCTTCAGCTATTTAAACACCAAAGGAAGAAGAGCAGTTTCCAAAGCCCTACACCAGTCTCTGGCTCTTACGTACAGTATAATAATTTGAGCAGCACAATTTGTTATTCTACAAATCTGCAGCAATCATAATTATTTCAACATACCCTAATAGAGACTTAAAGAAACCTATTAAGAATACAGAGTACAGTGAGGCCTCCTTTTTCATTGGACAAAGCCATTTTCGATTGATTTTTCTTCTTAGCTTACCTAGGCTACAGACTTTAAGAGTATTAAGCAACATACAGTGACTATTTAGCTCTGGCTTCTGAGTCATATCTCTCAACTGTCCAGAATTTTGCAGAATGTCCAGTTTCTTACCTCATAAAATTTGTGGTTTTCTGGCAAATCAATAAGGACAGAACTTGTTAAATAATAATGTACGTTTCTGTTTCAGACTTAATTTCCTTCAGAAAATGCACATTAATACAAATTCTGTTATTTTAGCAACTAAGTTTAAACTTTATAAGAGCAATGTTTAAAACCTTTCCTATTTATGGGTCTTTGACCCCATTATTTTATTCTTTGTCCAGATTCTTGTGCTAAGAGGTTTAGAGGCAACACTGCTTTCATGAGAGACAGAGACATATGTCACTTTTTCAATAACCAAGAAGAGACTAACAATATAAATTCGGAGGGTGCTGGTGGCACACCCCCACACTGGGGGGGGGGCTTCCCCCCATTTCAGTGATCCTGATCATCAAGGGGTTTAATCTTCTGTCAAAGTCAAACTCAAAGTAAACTTTATTGTCATAAAGAGCAACACAGAGGAAAAAGTGTGTATCACTGCACGGAATTTCAATACTCAGGCTCATACCATAAGAATGACAGTTCACAGAAGGAATACAGATTAAACTAATAAAAATTTAAATAGTAAAAATAAAAATCAAAATAAGATACTAAAAATAAATAAAGCAAAAATTAAAAGCTTCTGTGAGTCATAGTGGAAGGACTTACTATATCCTTGTTTTAAAATCAAGGCTAATATACATTAAAATTAGGCTTGGCTTTGCTGCATTGCTGCCTATCAAGCAGTGTAGCTGCATTGTTTGCTTTCTTTCTCCAAATGTCCTGGACCCCTACAGTGGTTTGTCTATTTATGCACGAACATTTCAAAAACACCAAAATGAAACATTTCCCCCAAAGATGCCTTCAGTTTTTTGTCTATGTTTGCACAAGCACTTGACTGACAGCAAAATTAAATATTTCCCCAAGTGACCTCTTCAGAACTGTTTCTCTAAATGACCCCTTCAGTAGTCTGGCCATGTCTGCACAAGCATGTCACAGACATCAAAATGCAAATACTTCCCCCAAGTTCAGTAGTCTGTTCATGTATGTATGAACAAGTACCAAACGAAACATTTTCCGAAGCGACCCCTTCAGTAGTCTGTCCAAGTTCTCACAAGCACCAAAATGAAACATTTTCCCCAGTGACCCCTTCAAGTCTGTCCAAGTGCGCACAAACACCAAAATGAAACATTTCTCTCAATGGCCCCTTCAGTAGTATTCAGTAGTCTGTCCAAGTACATATGCATAAGTACTCAAATGACATCAAAATGAAACATATTTACCCCAAGTAATAACCCTTTCAATGGTCTATCTAAGTATATATGCACAAGCACCAAAATTAAACACATTTCCCCCAAGTAATGACCCCTTTGGTAGTTTATCCATGGATGCACAAACACTTCAATGACTCCAAAATGACACATTTTCCCAAACGACCCCTTCAATAGTCTGTCTATGTCTGCCCAAGTACATCACTGACTCCAAACATTTCCCCCAATGGCCCTTTCAGTAGTATATCCAAGTATGCACAAGAGCCAAAATGAAACATTCTCCCCATGACTATGGGTGCCCGCAGTGAGGTGCAACCCCTGGAATTTGACTTCAAAAAAATGTTTGCAACATTGCTATTCTGTGTTTCCATTATTTAAACTAGAGAACTCTAAGCTCTCCAATTTGAAAAAAATCCACTGTTTATTCAACAAATAACACTTTGGTGATGTACTATATCCAACTCATGAATGCACACCACCTCGGATGTAAGGTCATTCCACACTTGCACGTGGAATTTAAAATAGCTGTTCTGGTAAGAGAGAAGGTAAGGTAAGTGTGTGTGTGTGTGTGTGTGTGTGTGTGTGTGTGTGTGTGTGTGTGTGTGTGTGTGTGTGTGTGTGTGTGTGTGTGTGTATGTGTGTGTGTGTGTGTATGTGTCTGTAATTTAAACTAGCAGTTCCATTCATTTCTGAAAGAGAGAGACGTGTATGAATGTATGTATGTATATGTGAGTGTATATAATTTAAACTAGCTGTTTTGTTTCTGTATCAGAAAGTGTGTGTGTGTATATGTGTGCGTGTGTGTGTGTGTGTGTGTGTGTGTGTGTGTGTGTGAGTGTGTGTGTGTGTGTATGTGTGTGCAGCAACCTCTTCATTAGTTACAACTTCACTAATACATGTCTTGCTACCCAACCTGCTGTTTATTTTAGCCAAGTATCTATGCCTCATAGCATCTAAATGTCTAAGCATTGTAAATTATGAGATCTGATTGTATTCTATGTTCACATTTTCTGATACGTCTCGGACAATCAGATGTAAGTCTGCACATTGTGTATATTGATATCTGCCTGTATTCTTTGTCTATATTTTTCTAAACATGTCTGCCTAAGTTTATCACTCAGTGATGTATGTACTGTCTCTTTTTTGGTATATGGAGCTTTTCTCCCCGGGCTTCCACTGAAAATGGACATATATCCAGTCAGACTATCCCAGTCAACAAATGTAAAATAAATAAATAAAATACATTTCTCTTTAATGTGGAAATATTCAGATGACTTTTATTTCTGCAGAGATTGTGCTTATTGACTGATATTGGTGGATTGTAATGACAGATGTTTGAGTGGCCTTTTATGGTTGAAATTTACTGAAATGGGTAGTTTTGTCATTATTGCTTCATACATTTTGTTTCATTGCTTACTGAAAGAATGCGCAAAACTAAAACTTTAAAACACATTCTAACAAGTGATGTTGTATTATACAATCAGGAAGGTGAATCAAAGAACACACGTATGCATGACCCTAAAAATGTGAGCAAGGAGCCTATGGTTTGAAAACAGCCCAAAGGTAAACTTAATCGTCCACTGGCCATATGCACTTTCTTTGAATTTGAGTTTTAATGCCATTTCAATGAATGTCAGCCATTTGCTAAACAAACAGTACAGTTTCATAATGAAAACAGACTTAGCATGAGCAGTAAACTTCTCTGCCCTTGAAACAAATGGCTATCAGTTTTTGTGCTATTTTATTTCAATATCTATAATCATTGTAGAAGTAAATAAGAAAGAAGTATGCACACTGACAGGTTTGAACAGTGTTTATCATAACTGAGGAGAAATAGCCAAGCAATGGAATGCTGGGGAGGCTGGGGAGGCAGCTATTTTTTGGGGCTAGGGGTTGCCACAGGAGGGGCTGCTCTGGGGGGCCTGATCTATAGTACTCTGCCTAGGGCACCATTTGACCTTAATCCAGATCTGGTGCCACGGGTGGACATCAAGAATCAGATCACAGCTTTGTTAAATTATTAACTAGGTATCAAGAAAGGCTCTGTCATTGCTGTGTTTGTGGAGCAGACAGAGACCCCCACAAAATGTATGTGCATAAACAGTAATGACAATGGGATTTGTAGGCCTAAACTTACACCAATATAATATGCTCAGTTTTTGTTTTTAAGAATTACAGTTACCTAGAAACTTTATAATTTTTACATGAATGAGTTCAATATTACAGTTCCACTGGGGTCTTATTTCATAACACTATAAATCTGCAGAGATGCCATTGTTTTCTGTACTACAGACTGGAATACAGCAGGAGTTCTTGGTTATCCACACGTAAAACAGATATCCCCTGGAGATCAGCCATTCACAGGTCTTTAGGGGGCAGTACCCAAACAAGATTATGTTAGCGGGGGTGGGAGACTCACAGGAGCATCTCATACATCCATTTAGAACATAATGCACTGTTGTTCCCTTAAAGGGAAAAAAAGATATTTAATTACAAATATTTTGTTTTAGTTTTACATCGCTGAATTGCGCCCTCAACAAGACAACATCCGGGGAGATTGTACCTTTTACCCACCTTAACCACACTACTGCTGAGAAGGAATCAGAGCCTGGAAGGGAAGCCCTGGATTGAGGAAGAGTTGATGAATCCACCACTGAAATTGAGTTTCAGACAAGGATGAAAAGAAACAGGAAACTCCAAGGGTTTGCAATGTTGGGGCCACACTGATTTGAGGTACCACTGAAATTATCTCTTATGGAGCCTGGCAAGAGGGAGCATGGGAATAGTGGTGGCCATAAATCTCAGAACCCTGAAAAATTCCCTGCCCGATCAGGGAGAGATGCCAACATGGGAACGGTCTTGAGCCTGCACCCAAGGAAAACATAATCCTGGGAAGCCATCAGGACTGATTTCTTGAGGTTTATGGTGAACCCCAGACTGTAAAAGACACATGGTAAACTGAAGATCCTGCAACAGACTGCTAGGAGAAGAGTTTGAATGAGCAGGTCATCTAAACAGGAAAAATCTGTATCCCCTGAAGTCTACAAAAACCGATGACAGGAGCAAGGCATTTGGTGAATACCTCTGGGGCAGTAAAAAAGCCAAAGGGTAAAGCAGAGAACTAAAAATGTGAGGAAGAGACAAAGAAACATAAATATTTCCTGAACGCAAGATGAATGTGGATGTAAAGGTATGAATCCTTGAGGTCTGTAGAAACCAAAATGGTCTAAGGAAGAATTAGAGGAACCAAGGTCTGAAGAGACAATATCTGGAAAGAAGGACCCTTGAGGAAGGTGTTGAGCAGAGAAATATCCAGAATTGGTGTCCAAGTACCCTCCTTCCGAGGAACCAAAAACTTTCTGGAGCAAAACCCCTTTCCCACTTGGGTGAGTGGAATGAGCTGAATGGTGCCCTGATCCAAAAGGGAAGGCCAGCAGTCAAATGAAGACAAGCTTGTCCTGAAAAGAAGGCTTCTGAGATAAGGAGTCTGAGTAGTCTTAGCAGAAGGAATGCACCTAGATCCCTTCTTACCCTTAGAAGGAGGGTAGACTTGCCTACAATAAAGGTAGACTTAGAACAGTAATTTCTCTGGAATTTGGGGATGGGGAGACTAGAATAAGTTTGAGTTTCTGCAGGGCATTACTTTTAACCACAAACGACTTTTGTTATCCAAAGGGGCATCCAAAAGTTTGGCTTTAATATCATCAAATAAAAGTTGAGGAAATAGCCAAGAATAATGCCTCATCACAGAACCAAAGGCAGCAGCTCTAGTAGAAGCATCAGCTGCATCATAGCTGCATTTTATAGAGTGACAGGCAACTCTGGAAGTGGAACCAAGCAGGAAAGGAGCAGAAACCTTCCCATCAGAATCAGAAAGATCAAACACCACCTTAGTTACCTGAGAAAGAACAGCCAAAACATACCTGGTCATATGGGTCTGGTAATTAATAGCTCTAGAAGACAGGGTGGCAGCAGTATATATTTTCTTACCAACCTTTCCATGGCTCGGCTGTCCTTATCTGAAGGAAGAAATTTAATAGATGGTACAAGGTTTATCAGAGGAAAATGAAACCACCAAAGGATCACCAGAAGGATACTTATGCAAAAATCTGCAATTCTCAAGCACCTGGAAAGAACCTGACAGGTGTCTTGGGAACTGGAGGCTGAGAATGAGGTTCAGACCCTTGGCGAGATCAATAATGGTAGTAGGGATCTCTGCCCTCACTAAAATCTGACAAATCCTCCTCAGTCCCTTAAAATAATCAGCTGAGGTTGTCCATCAATATCCAGAGCAGACGATGGAAAAGCCTCCAAGGATGTGTGACTGTTCAAGCCCATGCCAGTATCTGACAGAGGTAAGTACCGGACATTCTTTAGGGCTTTCACTAGCTTTTAGAGAGACATCTGGGGGATGTTGCACAGCAACCAGATCAGGCCTAGTCTTTTTGGCCTTCTTCTTAGCAAACAGCTGGCCCTCATGACATTAGGATTCTGCCATAGCACCCTGAGCCAACAGCTTAAGGTGTTTTTTCTCAAGTCATATGGACAAGGAGGATAAATTACTATATAAGGTCTTAGGGAAAAATGTTTGAGAGAATACTGCATATGATTGTTGGAGGCACCCAAGCAAAAAAGGCACTGGTTGTGATGGTCTTTATGGGGAATCTACCTCCCACACTGACATTTTCCCTTTCTGGGTGACATGAACACAAATACAAGATGATATTGAAAAAAAGAAGAGAAGACATCCCAATGGGGCACTTACCTGAAACAGATTGGTAACCAGCACAGTAAAAAGGTGTTCAGACTGACATTCAATAATGGTGTTCAGACTGGTGGTAAAGAAGTTCTAAGTGTTTATGTCTGTACATCACATTTATGCCCTATGCCTTACGCAAGGAGCATACATGTGACGCATAGTGCTTATAAGACATAAAGGCTTTGGTTTCTAGTCACAAATCCTGTGCTGTGCCTTGTTGCTGTTCTCTATGAAATGCAATCTGTATTAGATAAATATTAAAAAAATAGAAACGGTGCAAACAGTAACACTGTAGTGGTGCAGCAGTTAGCGTTGTCGCCTCACAGCAAGTTCTCTGTTTCAGTTCTTGGTTGGAGCACCTTCTGTGTGGAGTCTGCATGTTCTCCTCATGATCAAGTGAAACAATAAATACTACAGTCTAATAATGTATTTACATTTTGTACATATCCTGGCAATATGCACACTGTAGAGAAAAACTAAATTTGCTGTAGTCAAGGATTATGATGCTACAGTCAGTGGTGGTTGGTGACTTCAAATTAAAGTGGGTCTGCAGAAGACAGCTGAATGGGTGGGGCCAACTAGAAAGGGGTGGAGCTATGCTCAAAACTACAACTGGAACTTTAAATACACTGCCCTAGGTGCCAAACCGTCATTATGAGAGTCCAGTCAAGACAAAATGAAGTGTAGAAGAAAAAAATATTTCAATGCATTGGTACATGACAGTTTATTTAATATCTAGATGGAAACACAAAGGTTGTGAGGCATGAAAAAATAAATTACTTTTTAAATACATTACTGGAATGCCAGTCAAAATCAAGTAAAAAAAAAACAAGCAGCACTCAAGTCAAACCACTTCTCCTTGCAGTGCAGTTCCAATTATAATTTATATTCAACTTTATAAAATTACCAAGTAACATGCTGAAAGTAGCAATCTGTGATACCCTCACTTGTAAAAATATTTCTTAGCCAAAAAAGACCTGCTGCCTGACAACTATCTACTTGTTTCATGGGGAAGATATGATCATAGGTTCATAGGTTCATATTTTCATAGGTTCATAGGTTCATAGGTTCATATGTTGGAACTAGGCTATCAGCCCTAGGGCCTATACAAGTCTAGCCATAACAATTCCCTGGCTATTTCTTCCCACACTATTTACTTCTCTGGATCCCTGTCTAGCAGGGCAACTGACGTGATCCTCGAGGTGAATTTCCTTTCTCCCATCCAATCGTCAAGGTTCCTCTTGAAGAGGTCCAAAGAGGCACTCTGCTTGACATGTATGGGCAGTCTATTCCAGAATCTGGGGAGTCTCTGGGTCAGGAACCTATCCCTCCAGCATGTTTTGTTTATTGTGATGACAAGGTTTAGATCCCTGGAACGTGTTGCTCTGAGGGATTGGGATTTCTTTTAGTGTAGCATGTCCAACAGCTCTGGATTTGACATGGCCTTGTATGTTAAGCAGAGATCGCCTCTAAGTAGATGATATGCGACAGAGTATAGCTGGAGTTTTTTAAGGCGGTCAGCATAGGGCATCTGCTTTAGGCCTGTGATTCTTTTAGTGAGGTATTTCTGTGGCCTTTTCAGTTGTTGCAAATGTCTTGAGAGGTACATACCAAACGGGGCATTGTATTCTATAATGGGTCTAATCAGGGATGAGTACAGTGGGACAATGACCTCCTTTTTTCTGGATGAAAAGCCCTTAGTGATGAGGTGTGCCACATCGAAGAATTTCCTGACTGTTGTGGCAATGTGGTTATCGAAGGTGAGACCACTGTGCACCTGTGTCCCTAAGTCTCTTATCACACTTTTGGTGTTTAGTGTACTGCCACCTATATGGTAATTCACGGGTACATGTTTTTTCCCAAAGGGGATAACCATACATTTCTTGGCATTGAGCTTGAGCCCATGGCTCTGGCACTAAGCATCTGTTTCTGTAAGGCCCTTTTGTAAAGTATCCACATCATTTGGGGATTCAATAATGGCTTTCAGTTTGCAATCATCTGTGAACTTTGTTAGCCAGAGTCCCTTAGTGTTGGCCTGTACTTCAGAGAAGTAGATGCCAAACAAGAGCAGTCCCAGGACTGAACCCTGAGGTACTCCACTTGTCACTTGTCTGGAGCTGGATTTGGAGTTGGCTACTTTTACAGTGTGGGTTCTATCAGTAAGCCAGTTAGCAACCCATTGGGTGATGTAGGGATTAATGCCCTGCTTAGCAAGTTTATCTATGATTCCAGAGGTGGGGATGGTGTCAAAGGCCTTGGCAAGGTCTAGATAGGCTGTGTGGATCACCTTACCCTTGTCCATGGCTCTGGAGACTGATTCGAAGAAGTCAGTCAGGTTCAGGAGACAAGCTCGGCCCTTCACGAACCCAAACTGCATGGGGTCCAGTGTTTGAAGGTTGCCAATGTCTTTGTTTATAAGTTCCATGATAATACGCTCCATGGCCTTGCAGATAAGTCTCGTCAGACTGATGGGGCAGTAGTTTCTGGGATCCAAGGTGGATCCCCCCTTGTGGAGTGGGATAACTGTAGCTCTGCGCCACTCAGTGGGCACGAAACCTGAGGTAAGACTATGATTAAACATGACACTTAGGTGAGGTGCCAGTTCATATTGTAGTTCATGTAGTACACAGCCCGGGATGTCATCTAGTCCCATGGATGCTGTATTCTTAGCTTTGGAGAGTGTGTTTTTTACCTGTGTGGCCGTTATTACCGGAATTTGGCAATCTTCCAGTATTGAGATGGGCCATTTAGGGGGTGAGAGGGGGGTGAAGTTGGCACTGAATTGATCTGCCAGGATATTGGCAATATCCTTGGGATCAATATATTTAATGCCATTCTGTTTTAGCTCAGAGCAGATCTGAGCATTGCCATTTAGATTCTTGACATAGTTATAGAATGCCTTGTGGTTGTCTTTGGAATCTTTGGCAATTTTATTTTCGTAACTAGCTTTGGAGGATTTTATGAGGGATCTCAGTTTCTTACTGAGGCTGGTAAGGGAGTTTTTGCATCCTGGGATTTTCCTCTTTTCTGCAACAGTTTCTTCCTTTTGTTGTAAAGTTTGTTTATGGCAGGGGACCACCAGATTGGCTTCCCTTTTTTGGATGAGAGCATCTTGGTTCTATTTGGGATGGCACGATTCATGCATGAGTGGATGTGCTCGTACAGTACCTTAGTGTAGGATTCAGCAGTTGAACTTTCAGTTTCTTTCTGCATGGGTGTCATGAAGTTTGTCACTTCTGACTTGAGTAGCATGAAGCTGGCTTTGGAGAAGCTTTTTATGGAGGTTTCCTTACTGGGGGGTGGGGGGTGGTATGTGGATGTTAAGGGTGATTAGCTTATGGTCAGACCTGAGTAAAAAATGAACAGCAAACAAGAAACAAGCTCAAGATACATTGCTTAAAGGATCACTACACAAGTTATGGACCACACATAATAGATTAGCATTCTGTTTAGTTTATGGGTAAAGCCTGCAATGATGACTGCAAGTCTCCAACAAAATGTAATGAGCTTCTGAAAATACTGTAATCCTGTCCTTTATTACAAATACTGTCATATGCATTTCATTACCCAAAGCTTATACGTTATCTAGTTCTCTGCATGGCAAAAAAAAAAAGGCTTTCAATATTGGTAATTCTTTAACAGTATGCTTATTAAAACTTAGTTGCATCTTACAATCTCTGACAAGCTTACCTAATGGTCATTAAAGCATTGCTACCTAAACACAGAGCAACAGGGCACTGCAACAGCATGCATTTTCTGAATAATAAGAAGCATAAATCAACAGTATAAAAATATGACAGAAAACCAGAACATTCTGAAAAATCAAGCACAGATGAAAAGCCACTGTTGTACTTGTGTCCCCCTTGGATGGGGGAATACTCTGCACACTTACACTGCATAACTGCTCCTCGCCTTGCTTGGACGCATCAAGAGTCATTATATGGGGGAGTGGGGTGCAACAAGTATGTCACAATTTGGAATGTCTCTGGCTGATGGTGATGGCTCTGACACTCATACCACTCAACCTCAGAGCAAGAAATCTGGACAAAGCCATACATAGAAGGGGTACACAGGCCCAAAAATAAGGACAATTTTTAAATATTGCTCTTATAAACTTAGAAAGATAATAGAATAGTAGTAGGTCTTTCATTCGTATGAATTTTCTGAAGGGTATGAAATCAGAAACTCAAATGTCTGCCATTATTTTCTAACTTCAATATTTAATGATTTGCCACTAATCTGCCAGAAAACCACAATTTTATGAAAAACAGACCAAAAATGTGATGCAAAAATATAAAATTGCCACACAATACAGCTGGGAACCTGTCAAAGACGGGGCACCTTTTTAATATTAGTACTGTTACCTTGAGCAGCTGACAAAATTAGAGAATCTACATGCATTTCTGAAATAAAAGTAATCTATAACTCTGATCAGTACAGTTATTTATAATTGTAAACCCTCCAGGTTTCTTCCAAAATTGCTATTTTGCAGAGGGATTATTAGGGGAAGCAACATTTTGAACCCAAATTGGGGACAGTTGAGAGGTTTGAATATTCCTAATTCTATAAAGCGATTTATTTGCACGTACCTCTCAACCTCTTAATGGAGGAAATCTGGACAAGGCCAAATATATTGGGGAAACATACAAACAGTACTAAAAATTGCTCTTGTATAAACTTAAGACAGTTGATAGAATAACAGACAGTTGATAGAATAACAGGTCTTGCTTTAGCATGCATTTTTCTGAAGGTTACGTGTGAAACTTAATGTCTGTCATTATTTAGTGACTTCATTCCTAAATGATTTTATTTATTTTTATTTTATTTTTGTTAACCGGGAAAGTCCGACTGGACACAGGGGTCATTTTTCGGAGGCCCGGGGAGAAAAGCTCCATGATACAATACAATATTAGATGAAAACAGTACAAAGCAATTCTTAACATTTATAAGTAGTACAGAGGACCATTTACCTGGCATGTGATTTGCCAGAAAACCAGAACTTTTATGAGGAACAAATCAAAAATAAGAAGTAAAAATCTATTCATTCTGCAAAAATCTGGACAGTTGAGAGGTATAGTTTAGCCAGGGCTGTCTTGAGTTTGCTGCCCTTCCCCCCTCACAAAAATCATGATCGAATGGAGCCTCTCCCCTGCAGCCATTCCAGTGCCCCATCCCTTGGTTATTTCGACCCATTTACCATAAACACTAATGTGCATACTGCTTTACTTCTGAAATGATTTGGATTTCATTTGAAAGTTTTATTTTGCATTTTACAGCACAAACACTAATAAATATCTGCTAAACAAAGTAATGCAGTCTCACATTGAAAATAGACTTGGCATTAAAACTTCTCTGCCCTTAAAACTTTCATTCATTGAAACAGCATTGAAACCCACATTCGAAGAAAATATATTTTGCCAGTGGCAGATAAAGATTAACTTTGGGCTGTTTTCAAATCATAGGCCCCTTGCACATGAAACATACACATGCTCTTTGATACACATTCCTGATTGTATTAAATTATATTCCTTGTACAATACAGTACAGTTGTTAGAGGGCATTTTAAATTTATTGTTTTGAACATTTTTCCAGTAAACAATGAAAGAAAATGCATGCAACAATAATGACAAAACTGCCCAGTTCAGAACATTTCCATCATAAAAGTCTACTCAGACTTCTACAGTCCACCAATATCAGTAAATATACACAATTTCTGAAGTAGTAAAAGTCATCTAAATAATTCCACATTAAGGAAATCTGTAACTAATGAAGAGGATTCTGCTAGCAAACAACTTTATATATTTCATTGTTTCATCTACAAATAAAGTGCCTGTTGCTCTTGAGGAATAAATTGCTTATGTTGCATTAAAAAATGATAAGCTAGTAATATTGAAACAGGGAATGGATGGCAAACTGACAACAGGTTGCTAGTTACTAGATATCTTTACCAAAAAGGACTGCAGCATCCGCCCCCCTTTACAACACAGTACAGTATCAGCAATGCATCTACCTACTGTGGGAGCAGAACCCACAGCCTTCTGCATCAAAAGAAAGTACATCACCTGTTGTACTATTAACAATACAAACAGACTTAGCATAAGCAGCACTAACCTTTTGTTCCCCTGCAGATCTCAGCTCCTTGTAAAATCTACTCGACACTCAGCTGTATCTCTGAACTTTGCAGCACAATAAATCTGGAAGCCAACATTTATTGGGGGGGGGGGTGAGACAAAAGCCCAAAAATTAGGGACACATTTTAAACATTGCTTGTATAATGTTGGAAAATTGAAGACTGAAACTTAAATGGCTACCATTTAGTGAATTCAGTTCTCACCATACATCTCAACCTTAGCACAAAAAACCTGGATGAAGCCAATAATGGGGGAATACAGTCCAAAAAATAGGGACACATTTCAAATATCCATCTTATAAACATAGAAAATTGCTAGAATAAAAGGTTTTGTGTTACCATGTACTTTCTGTAGAATATGAAGTCTGAAATTCAAATGCCTGTCGTTTTTATTTAACATTTGTTAACCAGGAAAATCTGGCTTGGAACAAAAGCCAATTTTCAGCACAGGCCAGGGAGAAACAGTCCAGACACATGTCTTTGTAAAATGAGAGGACATACTACCTCCACACAGAAGGCATCCCAGTGAAGAATCAAACCAAAGAAGCTGTAGCTGTCAGGCCACAATGGTACCACTGCACTACTGATTTTGTACAGAAACAGCAATACAGAAACCGCAGATTTTAAGAGGAACAGAACAAATATGAGGCAAAAATCTGTACTAAGATTGGAGGACTTACAGACTCCACACAGAAAGCACTGCAGCCAAGAATCAAACCAGAGAAGCTGTAACTATCAGGCAACAATGCTACCTCTGCACCACTGACTGCACCACTGACTGACTAACAAAAATATAGAAACCACAGATTTTATGAGGAAAAGAACAAATATGAGGCAAAAATCTGCACATTTTTTTACAAATGGTGGTGGGTAGGGAATTCAGGCCCTTGCCCCCTGCATACAAGGTACTGAGCTCAAGCCTGAGGTATTCCCTACCATACCACCATGAGTTCTCTCTAGCCACCAGTATATAGCAACTGGGGCATTACACATACACACTAGAAGCTTACCTTCGTCTCTGCTGACGAGCCCGAGCATAACACATCCATTGAGCCACCAGTCCTCTACGATATCCAAACACATCCAGTCCTCTACAATATCCAAACACATCCATTGAGCCCACGCTACCAGTCCTCTATGATATCCAAACACATCCATTGAGCCTGCGATTCTGAAGTCCTGTGTACATTAGCTGCAGTGTGATTTGTCCAGTGCACCTTGTGCTAGTTGAATGCACCTTGATTGGTCCAGCCTGCTGCTGCTGCAGTCCGGAGTACCTCCATTCTGTGACATCACCACCTTACAGACTGCTGGGCATCTGTGGGACAGAGATGCCTTTTCCCCTATCTAGACTGCTGAGAAAACAGTCTGAGAGTATTCCTGTGTGTGCGCGCATGCCTGGAGTACTTCTGGGAATTGTAGCGATCATAAGCATGTTTTCTGTACTTTGTTTTTGTGTTTCTTTACTTTTTACTTTTTTGTTTTCTAGGTGGGAGGACTTCAGTCCTGCAGTCCTATAGCATGAGCCGCCCCTGAAGAGAAGCGAGGATGTCGAGAAAAGAGGTGGATGGATTGTGTAAAGAAGATTTGCGACAGTCAGGCATGAGTGTTTAAGAAGGCAAGAGTGTGGCACTGAATTGAGAGAGTTGGCAACAGTTGACATGATATCCTGACTCCATGTAGAAAAATAGGAAAAAAGGGGGCTGATGATGATGATGATGATTTTAGACTGTAGTGCATTAAGTTGTTTATCTCATTCTCTTGTTTAATATATATATCTATTTGTAATTCTACCATTTAGGTAAGCTTTTAATAAATCCCAAAGAATGACAATGGAAACTTCACCATTTATATTTATTTCTAAAAAATGTATTTCATTTAAATATCATTCCATTCCTTAAAACCCTTAATTTTAACAATATATGTTGGTAGTCTATTATGGTAAATTAAATTGCTAGATTTTAATATAAGGTTGACCGTAATTGCATTGTGGTCAGATAGTGGGCAAAACACTATTAACACATCTTTAATACTTGAAAGCAAATTATTAGTAACAAAAACCTTAATATTAGTTTGAGCTCCATATCTATAAGATTAATGTGTGAATCGAAGAGAATTTGATGATGTTAAATCATAAATATCTAAAATTCATTGAACTGACAAAATTAAATAAGTGTTTAGCTGATGATAGATTTCTAAGTTTCTTATTGGACGTAGGATCTTTAGCAGACAAAGATACTATTAAAATCACCAGCTATAATAACTTCACCCTTCATGTAATAGGTTCATGTAATATGTTATAGTATCTAATTAATTTTTTGTGTCTTTAGCTCCAACCACTGGAATCCAGTAGGAACTCACAAAAGTGTATATTTTTTATTAAATTCAAATACAGCAATACTTAACATGTAATTTTTATCTGAGTAAGTATCAATTACTTTAGGCATTACGGATGAATTTTTCCACAGAATGAGAGTGCCTCTTCTTTTAGATTTAAAACAGGAGCTAGCTAAGATCCGCATTGTGGTGCAGTGGTTAGCATTATCGCATGACAGCAAGAGGTTCTGCCATTTTTTAATTTCACCAAGTCTTTTGGGTTTCTAACACCATGATGGGAATGGACCCCATTCCTAAGTCAAACTATGATTAAAGTTCATGAAATTAGTATTGTTCCAATCTTTGATGCCAGCGAAAAGTGCTCTTCGCAGCACCTGCAATGTGTCCAGTAATGACTCCTTCTGCAATTCGTACAGTGTTACATGAATTGGTAACATATCTATATACGATTGTAAATTCTTTTTTATAAGACCCATTGCTCCTGCTACTATTGGGAGTGTCTGAGTATCTTTCTTCCACATGGCTCTCATTTCTGCCTGCAGATCCAGGTATTTTATGACTTTGTGTCTCTCTGTACACAAGACACTGTAGTCACTGGGTGTGGTGATTTCAGTGATCAATGCTACTTTTGTCTTCTTTTCTTGGACCACTATATCTGGTTTTCTAGCATCTATCTTTTGAACTGTTGGTATTGGGTGATCCCATGTGATATAAACTTTATCATTTTCTATGATTCTTTGTGGCTCATGTTTCCAGTGTTTTTCAGTCACTTTGATACCATAATGTTTGCACAATCTCCAGTGTAACAGTCTCGCCACATTATTATGCCTTTCAGTATACAGTCCCTCTGCCATTAGTGCATCGCAACCAGCAACAAGGTATGTGACTGTTTCCAATTCGATTTTACAAAACCTACATTTGTCTGTTTCTCCCACATGTTCAATGGACTTTATAAACCAGCATGTACATAGCCAATTATCTTGGGGTGCCAGTATTAACCTTTCATTTCTTGGTATGAATTCACCTCTCCTTAACCATTCCTGATCATTCTTGATCAACATCAGGCCCTTCCAGAAGGTTTCTATATGTGTATATCTGTGTGGAGTCTGCATATCCTCCCTGTGTTTACATGGGTTTCCTTCTGGTGCTCCAGATTCCTCCCACATTCCAAAGACATGCATCTGGAGCATTTCTCCCTGTTCCTCCGCTAAAAAGGAGCTCTGTCCCAGTCAGGCTTTCCTGGTAAACAAAGGCTAAATAAATAAATAAATAAATATTTTTTTAACATTAGTTTGGCAATATCTTCACAAAGCAGATGTTTTTTTTGTAAGAATACTATATGAGCTTTATGTAACTTGAAGTATTTAAGAAAATTACCCCCCCCTTAACGGGCTATTTAAGCTACTGATGTTGATAGATACACATTTGAAATCTGTCATCTATAGCATAGCATACAATTAAAATGAATAGATGAGAAACTATTGCCTGCATCAAAAACAACAATTAAACATTTCAGTTATGGACAGAAGTACTAACATATGTAAAAAGTTCTCTAAAATTTTAACACTGAAACATCCAAACATGGAATAAAATAGTCCTAGTTTACATAAAATCAAACAAACTTGGTTGGGTGGGTGGCCTAATGGTTAAGGTGTTTGCCTTACAAACACAATGTGCAGGGTTTGAGTCTCACAAGGGATAATTGGTTAAGCTTAAAATGGCTCACAAGGGCAGTTAGCTTAGTACTAACCTATGAACCTATGCACTACTTCTCAAAACCCCCATTAGAATTAATTTAATACAGCTACTTCTTAAAATGTACTGGGATTCTACAATGGTTTGTTGGTAATAGTTATTCATTGCACTTGTTAGAATGCATCTGTATGCTGTGCCCCCCACACCCCCCTTATTATATATTCTAACTCCAGGATCGCTCTACAGTGGGGAATAGGCCATATATCATTTTTGACGAAATGAGTGTCAGTGAAATGAAGTGTCAGTGAAATAAGGTTTCAGTGAATTGGGCCTGCTGAGTTGAGTGTCGGCGAAATGAACTGTCGATGAAATGAAGGTGATCCATATATGTGTGTGTGTGTGTGTGTGTGTGTGTGTGTGTGTGTGTGTGTGTGTGTGTGTGTGTGTGTGTGTGTGTGTGTGTATATATATATATATATATATATATATATATATATATATATATAAATAATATTTTCTGACCTGCCTGTCTTTGGGAATTGGGCAAAAAATGATAATGCTAGAATAAAACTATCTTGTCCTGCGCCTAAAAAAAAAAGAAACCCATCAAGAAGTTACATTTCTGCCAATATTTTACTATAAGGAAAACAAAAATCTAACCTCTAACAATGTTTTAACAGTATTTACAAGTGATATCTAACCTTCAAATTATAATAGTTTAAAAATAACAGCTTAGAGAGATTATATATAATAAAGCCTTAAAATACTTACATTGATTTAATTTTACAAATCAGGATAGTCCTGGCTTAATCCGTTCTAACATTCTAACACTTCACTTCTGGGTCAGGGATTAAGTTTAAAGGTCATCTCAGACTTCAGATTAAAAAAAAAACTTTATAGAACGTTTGTAGACATATTTCTGCATAAAAGTGATCATAATGTAGTTGTACAACAAATTTAAACTTCTAAAAGTTTATTGCGGGAAAGTTGGCTGTTTTTTCTTAAACTAGATATGTAGGGCCAGCCTTTGGTCAATGGGTACCCTAGGCAAAAGGGCTCTACAGCGCCCCATCTTGGTCTCCCTACACCATTCAGAGTATTTTTTCTTCCTTTTTCTCACAGTTTGTCTTAATATTCAGTTTTTTCCTGTATTCATTCAACATATTTTAAAGAAACCATTTCTTTACCATAATAAAATAAACAAATGAATACTGAAAAAGTGCCCCTGCTGGAACGGTGCCCTAGGCGTCCACCTAGTTGGCCTATGCCTACGTCTGTCTATGCACATATGCTGAAATGCTCGCATATTTCACAAGTAAAAATTACTTATAACCATTTTTATTTCCAACTCTTCCAAGACACCCAGTCATACCTCTCAGCTGTACAGATTTTCACAGAATGTCCAGATTTTTGCCTCATATTTTTGGTCTATTTTTCACAAAATTGTGGTTTTCTAGGTGATCATTGAAAAACATTGAAAACTGAATGCAGAAAATAATGGCAGACATTTCAGTTTCAGAATTTATACCCTTCATAAAAGTCATGCTAATGCTAACCTGGTTATTTTATTGACTTTCTAAGTTTGTAAAAGCAATATTAAAAAAAATCTCCTTATTTTTTTGGGCCTTTGCCCCCCTCCATTATTTATGGCTTTGTCCAGATTTCTTGCTCTAAAAGGTTGAGAGGTATGCACTCAGTATACAAAAGAAAGAGCATTCAACATAAACAGCCAAATTATTTACCTCAAACATTAAAAGCATGTTTTTAACAAATCTGCATATGCAGAAGCACTTGCGGTTATCGCGAATAAACACAGTCATTATATTTCTTCATTTTCAAAAGTACTAAGCCCTTCAATCTAAAGAAAACACCAATAATTATATATAACTTAGTGACAAATATTAATTGGAAAAAAGAAAAAAAATTATATTTATGAAGGCCATGTAAACAGAAATGAGTACTACTGTCATGAGCAAAACCATGTAACACAAACTGTCATTTTTAAGTAAAACATGGCATTAAAGAAAAGAGACTAAAAGAGAAAAAAAATATCTGCAACTAAAATTGACTTAATAGAGCTTCACAATTACACTATTCAATTGGATCAACTTCTATAGTTATACCATTTTATGTGGTAACAGCTATTTTTACTATCAGTAATCATAAATAAAGAACATGCATATATTACTACCTACATATTTTCCAAAGACATAAAGATTTAATCATCTTATACCCAACTGTCACTTTTTATAATATTTAAATATTCTATTTGGAAGCACATAAATAATTATATCATTCATATATATATATATATATATATATATATATATATATATGTTTCATTTTGTTTTGCTGTTCAGACAACAATCAAATCTTGTTAAATGTTTTTATATCAATAGATGTTTAAATAGGTTTCAAAAGATAACTAGTGTGTGCAGGGGTGTAGCCAGGATTTTCAAATTTTTACTCACAACTCCCAGACTGCTGCCCCCTCAACAAGCCACACCCACATTAACACTGCTGAACAAGCCATGCCCCCTTTATATTGCTGATCTCTGAACAGATCACTTGGAAGTATATGCCAGGGTAGTAATTACACGGTGCATGAACATTTTCATTCCAAAGATACATCTTCCATAAGTCAAAAAACAAAATACCTTTCCATTTACACTAGGACAGATCAGTTTACCACCCCCCCCCAAGATTACTCTTCTTCCCCTTGCAGCCCCTAACTCCTGTAGTGGCTCATTACACCTCCAGTGATGCTGCTGACTAAAGGACTGTCAGGGTCTAGGCATCACATGCTCCTCAGTGTTGTGGTCTGTAGGTACAACATATAGTGCTCTCCCTAGGTAACATCCAAGCTATGAGCCACAACTACCTCCTTTTCACCAGCATGGGTCACCTGGCAATGCATGATCACTCCTATGGCCTACAGTCACACTAAGCCTTTTGGAATGGTGAACCTTACATTCCCAACAGCAAATACATTTTAGCTGGGCTGTCATACTGCCACTGACAATTAATGAAGATGTGTACCCATGGGGAGTCAATCAAGCAAAAAGTAAAGCAGTTGAAATTTACATCCTTACTACCCTGCTTACATTCTGCGAATCTCAAGCTTTTGCTGAAAGGAAATTGGTTAAAGCAAAAAAAAATTACCCTAGGCACCAGAACTGGTGGGACTGTTTTACTGTCACATGCTCTAGGCACTTTTTTGGAGCTTTTTCTAGTCTTATGATCCAGTAACAGACTGAACAAAATTATTGAAAAGAAAAGCAATTCAAGGAAGAAATACCATGGCCAATACTAGGAACTACAATACCCAGAAAGGTATGAAACCCCTCAAACTAAATAAGCAACTCAGAAATCTTAACAAGCCCACCAAAGCCAGATTTGAGGCAGAAAATTCCTCAAAGATAAAAGATAATGACAAGGTCTTCATCAGCTTTGTTCACAATCTCAAAGTTAACATGACAGTGTGCTGAACAAATTGTAAATGGAACCACTTAAAAGGAATCAGAGGATATAGCAAACCTGCTGGCTGATAAATCTAATTCCAGTTTCACCCCTTCTTCCCCTCAATACCTTTCAGAAGACACCCTCGACCATAAATCCTTTGGCTATCACTACCAAACAAGTCTTCAATGCACTCTCCAAATCAAAGAATACTACCTCAATAGGCCCTGATAATATCCTGAGATACCTCTTGGATAGCATGAAACATGAGGTACCAAGCACTCTAAAATCACTGTTCAACATTAGCCTACTAATCCGCTTCATGCTTAGTGAATGGAGGACTGCAGTAGTTAATCCTTAGCACAAGGTTTGGCCTTCAACTGACTTGGATAACCACAGACCATAAGTCTGACTGGTCTTGTACGTAAATGCATGGAAAGAATTATCATAGATATTTTAAATAAAGACACAGGGAACCCATTTTCTTATTTACTTCTACAATTATTACAGATATTGAAATAAAATAGCACAAGCACCGATAGCCATTTGCTAAATACATTCTCACAATGAAAACAGACTCAGCATGAGCAGTAAACTTCTCTGCCCTTGAATCTCACATTCATTGAAATGGCATGAAAACCCACATTAAAAGAAAATGCGTCTGACCATGGAGGATTAAGTTTACCTTTGAGATGTTTTCAAACCATAGGCTCCTTGCACACGTTTATAGGGCCATGCACACATGTATGTGTTCTTTGATTCGCCCTCATGATAAATTATATTCCTTATATAATACATCACAATTTGTTAGAATGGTGTTTTAAATTTGTAGTTATGAACATTTTTCTAGAAAGCAATAAGACAAAATGTATGAAATAATGATAAAGCTACACATTTCAGAAAATTTTGACCATAAAATGCCACTCAAACTTCTATCATTATAATCCACCAATATTACTCAAAATGCACAATTTTTTCAGAAGTAAAAGTCATCCAGATAATTCTACCTTAAAGAAATTTGTAACTAAGGAAAGAGTTTGCTACTAGCAAACAACATAACATTTCAATGTTTCATCTACAAATTCAGTGCCTGCTGTCTTTGAAGAATAAATTGCCTGTTACATTAAAAATGGTAAGCTGGTAATATTGCAATAGGGAATGACTGACAATCCAACAACAAGTTACTAGGCATCTTATACAAAGGAGGACACACTCAGGGGTGTAGAACCCCTATACCTCCTTAAAATGCACCAAATAATCCGCAGTTAAAATGGCACTGCAATAGCAGCAGTCTATCTATATGGTGTGGGAGTAAAACCCACAGCCTTTTGTACCAAAGGCAATTATGCTGTTAACCCTGCTTTCAAATTCTACAACACAAACAGTGACTGCCATCTGATAAAACAGTTAACCACCAAAATTCGCTGTATACCACAGAAGAGACAAAAACTGAATTAGCATAAAAAGTTTTAATCTCCGCTTCATCAGAATGATAAAAACACAGTGCCGCACTCTATTTAAACCTAAAATGTGAAATCAATTACTACTCAATTACAGTCAATTAAATGTAATTAACAATAGAAAAGTTTTTTAACCATTTATCTTCCTACTTCCTAAAAAACACTTAATATTTATGCGTTCATTCAGACCTGGCAAAACATCTGCCAATTCACTTGTGGTGAAAACTTTTTTTAAACAAAACA
The DNA here is from genome assembly GCF_019279795.1 of Protopterus annectens. Lineage (NCBI taxonomy): Eukaryota > Metazoa > Chordata > Ceratodontiformes > Protopteridae > Protopterus > Protopterus annectens. The sequence goes on along the minus strand of NC_056729.1, from coordinate 533,950,964 downwards.
ATTAGTTGCACACTGAAAACAGACTTAGCATGAGCAACAGTAAATTTATCTTCCCTTGAAACTCGCAATTCCATGAAAATGAAACTCAGTCCCTTGAAAATGCACTGAAACTCATAATGCCCTGAAAATGTACTGAAACTCAAACTCACAATTCCATCGGCAGTCTAGTAATCAGGCTTTTGTCTCCACTGGCGCTCACAGTTCCTTCAGCAGTCTGGTAGTTGGTATGGTGAATTCAGGCTCTGTCTCCTGTAAGCAAGTTACAGGGTCAAGCCTGATCAAGTTAATTGACTAACTTGCCACTCCCCCTTAACTAGAGCATTACACACCATACCTTCATACCTCTCAACCTCTTAGCATAAGAAACCTGGACAAAGCCTAAAATAGGGACAGATTTTAAATATTGCTCTTACAGACTTAGAAATTTTCTAGAATAACAGCATTTGTCTTAGCATGCATTTTCTAAAGAAAACAAAGTCAAACTGAAATGTAAGACATTTACATCAATCCTCAGTGATTTGTCAAAACAAAACTCAAATATTGAGGAATAGGCCAAAATATAATGCAAAAATCAGGGCATTCTGCAAAAATCTGGACAGTTGAGAAGTACGCATATCTCTCACTCTCTTTGTGCAAGAAATCTGGACAAAGCCTGAAATAATGAAGATACAATAGCTCAAAATATGGATCATGTCTCTCAACCTCTTCAAACAATAAATCTGGACAAAGCCAGTAGTAATGGGTGACAAAGGCCCAAAAATAGAGAAACTTTTAAAATATTGCCCTTACAGGCTTAGAAAGTTGATATAATTGCAGGTTTTGCATTAGCATGAGTTTTCTGAAGCATATGGAGTTTGAAACTCAAATGCCTGCCATTATTTTCTCACTTCAGTCCTCAATAGTTAGCCAGTAACTTGCAAGAAAAACAAATTTAGGAGAAATGGAACAAAAATATGGGGCAAAAATCTGGACATTCTGAGAAAGTCTGGACAGCTGATAGGTATGATTAGGGATAGATTTTAAATATTGCTCTTTTAACTATGAAAGTTGCTGGAATAACAGGAGTTATGCACTTTCTGAAGAACATAGTGACTTCATTCCTCTGTGATTTGCCAGAAAACCACAAATTTTATGAGAAACAGACCAAAACTATGAGGCTAAATCTGGACA
>NC_056729.1:533932294-533947294 GCF_019279795.1 Protopterus annectens | reverse complement strand
CTTAATGTTTTGATTTTCAGTGTTATGGACTTTCAGTCTTCTAAAGTGAATCTATATATACATATATATATATATATATATATATATATATATATATATATATATATATATATATATATATGTATATAATAAACTATAATAATTCACTATATGAATCCATTAACCCCACATTGTATTAACATCTTAGCTCTTTCATACCAAATCAAAATAAATAAATGTAACAGATAAAGAGTAAACAGACGTGTTTTACCTTATTGAGTACAATATTTATAAGTTAGTTCATTATATTCCAAATAAATCTTTTGTAAAGTAAAATATATTGCATTTGAAATTAGTTTTCATTTGTCTTTCAGTTTTTTACTGCTTTACCTTTAAGTGTCCATCTATTCCTAGTTGCATTTCTCTTCAGGGAAAGGAAACTCCAGCCCATCTCTTCTATTTCTATTTTTTCCAGAAGTTTATTTTTCTGTGTAAATTCAATGGCATCTTCTAACTAAGATGTTAAATGTTGTCTGACCTTCTGGTAAATGAATCTTTACTTTAGCAGGGAACAATAGCTAAGCTTTAATGCTGTTTTTCTTTAAGTTTTTTTTTATAAGAGGTATGCAACCTTTTCTTGTTTTCATAGCAGATGATGAACAGTTATTGTAAAATCTTATTGTAGTTTCTTTTATTTTGATTGGACAGTTTGCCCAAGCAGTTCTTAGAATTAAATCTTTATCTTAAATGGATAAAAATGTTACAATATCTAACACTGAAGATAGAGAATTAGAATGTGATCTGTATGCCCAATCAGGCAGGTTTAGTGTCCTAGGCAACCAATTGTTAAGGAATTGAATCATGTTGTCTCCTTCTTCTTTTCTGGAATATCATAATTCCTAATGTTGTTTTTTCCAGATCTATTTTCTGAGTTCTCTATTTTTTCCACATACAAAGTATTTTGTCTCAGAACAAACTCCATATGATTTTCACATTCAGTCATTCTCCCATCTAAATCATTAATTGCTTCTTCAATATTTGAGATCTGCAGAGACTGCTGTGTAAGAACTTTTTTTTTTCTCAAATAATCTTTATTGTATTTTAATGTAATTCAACAATAAAATCACAAACATCAAGAAGTTAATAAGATAAATGAATGCATAAGCATTGTGAAAATTCAACAATACATACAAAAGGAAATTAACGAATCAAACTACTATTTGAAGGAAATAGATATAACTATATACAAAGTGCCAACATGTTCACCTGTTCAAATATAGACTATGAAGCCGCCTATCTATGCATCTTAAAACAAAGAGGAAAAGTATAAAAAGATGGGGACTCTCAAAGCATCTCAATAGTCTAGTAGAGATTTCCTATCTACATGAAGTATGTTAGCCTGGCCCAGTTATACTGCATCTAGGAGCAAGAAGATGAAATCCCATAGTTTCTTAAGCTCCCTTCTTTTATGGGAGCTGACAGTTATCATTTTTTGAGAAGTTATATACGTGATTGCCACGTTTCTAAATCCCCCCCAGGTTAGTTTGGAGCGATCCATCCAATGCTTGGTAATATAGAATTTAATCAGAAGGCAGATGGTGATCAGAATTTTAAGTCTAAGAGGTGACATATTAATATTAGTAATGTGAAGCAAAGCCATTTCCCAAGTTAACGTTGATTTATGGTAACCAATTTTAGTTAGTCTAACCTTAAGAGAACACCATAGGTTATAAGCATATTTACAGTACCATAGTATATGGATAATGTCTGCATGGGGGTGAGAACAGCAAGGGCATGAGGTGGAGATAGAAGCATTGAATTTATTTAAATGAGTTGGGGTAAAGTATAGATTATTTGTAATCATGAACTGGGTGTAAGTAAATTTCTTAAAGGGGGAGGGTTTAAGCGTGAGATTTATCGATTCTGTCTTTTGCTGTAAGGATATATTAATTCCTTGTCTGCTCCAATAGTCAGCGAAGGTAACTTCACCTCCGTATAGATATGAGGAGAATGCTTTGTATGCTATGGAAAGCATATGCTTATTGGAGTTTAGACTTAGAAGTAACTGCGTAACTGCATTAATCTCAGAGTCTGAGTTATGTTGATTTAGGAGGAAACATGAGATAAGATCTCTTAGTTGCCTCAGGATAATAGTATAGGCCTTAGACAGCGAAAGGACCTCCCTAAGCATCTTCAATGAGAGGTGCTTAAATTTGTGGATATCCCATTTCGTACAATCTTTAATCAAGGGAAATTTTTTTAAGTTTAACATTTGACCCCCCCCCCCCCATTTTAATATTGGGATTGAGATGGATAGGCTGAAATAATAAGAGAGCACTAGATAGTCCCACAGATTTGAATAATTCCTGAAAATTATCAATTAAATCTTTTAGAATACCGTGTAATTTAGTTTTCCTAATGGAAGTTTTCATCAGGAAAGGTAGAGTTTTGGGATTAATATTATTGCTAGTAGTATAGTTGTACCATTACCATAACTTAATCCACATAGGGGTCTATGAAATTGAGCCAGGAATATAATTGGCAATAGCGAGAATTCTATTTGTGCGAATAATTCTATAGTATAGAATGAAATTTGGCATCGCCATGCCTCCCTTTAGTTTAGGAGCTGTGAGTTTGTAATAGGACATTCTAGTCGATTTTGGGTACCATACAAATTTTCCAATCTCTTTCTGTATTTTCTTAATAAAGGTAATTGTGGCTGAGGATAAAGAGGAATTATATTGATAAAGAATTTTTGGGAGTATATTCATTTTGACAATGGAAATTTTTGAAAGTGTAGAGAGTTTCAATAATTGCCATCTTTTCATATCTTGTGAGATAGAGTTCCATACTTTAACTAAGTTAGCTTGCATAATAGAAGAATATAGATATTCATATGTGACGCCCAGATACTCCAAGGAGTGACAGGTACGAATAGGCAAGACTGGGAAAAGATGTGGTTTATGCGCTGCAGGATTAATTTGGAAAATATGTGATTTATTGGCATTGATTTTGTAATCAGAGATCGCTGCGAAGGTATCTATGGAGTTTATTAGCTTCATAGCATCATTAGAGGGATACATTTTTATTTATTTATTTTATTTATTTATCATTTGTTGACCGGGAAAGTCCGACTAGGTTCCACAGAGCCTGTTTTCAGCGGAGGCCCGGGGAGAAATACTCCAGATGCATGTCTTTGGAATGTGGGAGGAAACCGGAGTACCCGGAGGAAACCCACGCGAACACAGGGAGAACATTCAAACTCCACACAGAAGGCACCTCAGCCGAGAATCGAACCGGTGAACCTCTTGCTGTGAGGCGACAGCGTTAACCGCTGCACCACTGCGCCGCTATATGAAATATAGATTAAGGTCGTCCGCAAAAGCAGTAAATCTAATGTTAAAGTTACATACCCTCGGGATAACATGGTAGGATTTCTGCGCAACAAACAGGAGTAGTACCTCTATATATAAATTGAACAATAAGGGAGACAGAGGACACCCTCGTCTAGTACCATTGGCAATTTTTATCGGATTTGATAATTTTTTATTTATGTATAGACGAGTATATGAGCTATTATACAGAACCTTAATTAGGTCGATGAATTCAGAGGGGAAGACAAATTTTAAGAGAGTCAAAAACAGGAAATCCCAATTAACTCTGTCAAAGGCTTTGCTCGCGTCCAATATCAAGGCATAGATAGGGTCTCGGTCTTGCTTAGTTAATTTTATCATAGATTCTAGTGTTAGGGTATTGTCCCATGTATGCCTGCAACTCATAAATCCAGCTTGTTCTGGGGAGACCAAATCGTTCATTACTCTTTTCAGTCTATTCGCTAATATGGAGGACAAGATTTTAATATCGACATTCATGAGTGATATCGGTCTATAATTATTGGGATTAGTGCTGTCTGATGGATTTTTAGGAATCAAAATAGTTTTCGAATAATTAATATATGGGTCTCTAACACCGTTAGTGGCAATGGATTTAAATAAATCTAGTAGAATGGTGGCTAGAATAACTTTAAATGACTTGTAGAATTCAGATGGAAAGCCATCTGGACCCGGAGCCTTCCCTAGCTTCAACTTATCAATAACCTCTAGAATTTCTTTAATATTAAACTGGGCTGAGAGTAAGTCTTTTTGTAGTTTGGTGATTTTCGGGAAACAAATCACATCCAGAAACTTTCCCATCTCTTCCTTTGAGGTCATAAAGTTGCTATTAGCATAAGTTTCTGAGTATATTTGGTGAAAAAGCTGGATGATGTTCTCATCAGATCTATATGACTGATTATTGTACTGGAGGCAGGAAATTCTCGGGGATCTAGGAGTGTTGAGAATTATTCTCGCCAAAGCCTTAGAGGGAGTTTGTATGTATTCTGAGAATCTCGCTATATACTTGAATTCCCATAGGGACAAGTTAGATTGGTGGTATTCAAATAACTCTTTTTGCTTGGCAGTTAATTCCTTTTCCGTGTCCTCAGAGTACCTATCTATCAGTTTCCTGTCTAAACAATCAATATCCATTTGTAAGTCTGCTAATCTTTTAGCACGTAGCTTTTTAAGAAAGCTCGCTTTTTTAATGAAAATTCCTCGAAGTACAGCTTTGGTTGCTGCCCATCTAATGTCAAAGGAAATGGTTTCATCCTGTTTATTTCCAAAAAGATCCTTGAGAGTCATTTTAATGTCATTAACTAGAGACTTCTCCTTTAGGAGATTACAGTTCAAAGACCAAGAAGGAATTATAGGTGTTATAGAGTGGGTTAAACTAATTTCTAAGACTATTCTTGAGTGGTCTGATAGAAAACGGGGCTCAATTGAGAACTTAATTCTCCTATTCTTAAAGTAGTTTGAAATCAAGAAATAGTCAATACGGGACCATGAGTGATGACACTTAGAAAAGTAAGTAAAGTGGTTATGACTGTAATCAGGAGCAATAGTACTAAAGGCAATCGGGTCCAATAGATCAAAATCCTCAATCATTTCTGTTAAGGCTTTGCAAGCCACCAAATTCCCATACCTATCTTTCCCTAGACGATCTATCTGGGGGTTTACGACCACATTCCAGTCTCCTCCAATTATTAGGCCATGGCTTGGAAATTTAAGTAGAAGATTGTAGATAGTCATAATAAATTCAGAGTGTCCAGAGCATGGCCCATAAATATTAAGAAATAGTATTGGATTATTTATTGACTGGATACAACAGGTAAAATAACACCATCTACCATCTTGATCACCCCCTGTTGATATAATCTGTACCTGGAAGGATTGTTTAACAATAATAGCCACCCCCTTGGAATTGTTAACCGAGCCAGAGGAAATAATATCCCTAATCCAGGTTTTTTTCTTGTCATTAATCCAATCAGTGCTTAATAAATGAGTCTCTTGCAGAAAGCATACATCACAGTTAGCTTTAAGTAAAATATGCATTACTAGTTTTTTTTTGTCACTGTTGTTGAGTCCTCTAACATTCCATGATGAAACATTTAATACACTAGGAATATTAACCATACTAGTATTAGATATGTTGTCTAAACATGCTATGTTCAAAACCTACGTAAATATTTGTCGAAGAATAAAGGATAAAAGAGAAAAATAGAGGATTAATATAAATACTGGTATACCATAAGATTAAAGCAGCAATTCGTAAGATCATGGCACTTAAATCCCTCAATCCTATACCCGTGCATACCTACATCCCTATAGCAACTGAGAGAATGCATGAGTGTGGCATTATAGTTAACTCAATAACTGAATAACAAATACAATATTTACAAAATCTGTACAAACTCATACCAAGCCCAAGCTTAGACACCATATCCCTTCTTAATATCCTTATAGCTTCCAGAAAATCATAAACAAATCATAAATCTGACCAATCTGGCAAAATATAAGGTAACGCCATAAAAAGTAAAACCGCGTTATGACCTATAAACAAAATGCCCATATGTAACCCAATTATACACATCAGGTAAGATCAATAAAACATGTAGACTTGCAAAGAAATTTTGATAAAACTTCAAGAGATTATTATTTAAGTCCAAGTCATATGTATGTAACCTGCAGGGACCCATATGGTGTCGCTGGGTATTTGTAGACTCTTGATATGGCAGTGGTAATCAGCACACTATCTATAAGTCGGACTACTTAGAACAGCGTTCTACTATGTTGAGCGTGGCAAGTCGTTGAAATAACCAAACAGAGTAGCCCATTACAAGCGACTTTGTTGCACGAAGAAAAAAAGTAGTCATCACAATAATGCACAATTTGTTCATCCTGCTTCACAGTTTGGCACACTGTTCGACGGCGAAAGGCAGCTAAACATCCCACAAACCGGATACGCATAAGTTTCTTCCTCTAGATGTGCAGCAGATAAAAATGACTAAGTGCCCTATCTACAGGAGTTCCCCTGTAGTTTCATCTGTCAAAAACAGGGTTTCTGGGGCTTGATAAGGCACTATTCTGAAAAAACTATTAGACACATATCAATTTAGTTGCCATACAAAAAGAAAAAAGAGTGTCAAGCTACTTATGAGGAGAGAAATACCAACAAAGTAATTACATGGATGTATCAATAGTGAGATGACATAAGCTTAAATGGAAGGCGCTGAGCCAAAGCACTTGGGAAATATACTTTTGGCTTCAGTCGGGGATGTCATGGACAATTTGGTTTCTTGATGAACAAAAGACAGCGTTAAAGGAAACTTCATCTGAAATTGTATTTTCTTTTGAATAAGTTCAGCGCAATAGGGAGCCAGTTTCCGACGCATTTCTTGTATTTCTAAAGGTAAGTCTTGAGAAATTATTAGCGATTGGTTGTTCCAGGTAAACTTTTTAACTTTTTTAAAGGTTAACAAAATAGTTTGGACATCTTGGAAGTTTAGCATTTTGATATAAACTGGTCTCGGCAGTGTAGTTAGTTGCTGTCTCCGGAGTGCTCTGTGCACTCTTTCAATATGGTATTTGTGTGCAGGATTTGTTTCTTTACATAGATTAGTGAAAATTTGTGTTGCAACATCAATCAGCTGGCTAGGGTCGTATATTTCACTTAAACCTCGAATAATCAAGTTATTTCTTCTGCTTTGCGCTTCCAAGTCAACGATCTTGGATTGCAAGGAACTGATGACTTTATCTTTAAGTTGGAGAGATTCTTTAAGGGAATGGATATCAAACTCATTTATTTTAGATCTCTCTTCTACCAAATCCAGTCTATCTACAATTTTCTGTATAGATGTGTCAAAGGTATTGAATTTTGCCGATAATTCTTGGATGGCATTTTGTAGGGGTGCGAGAGCATTTTTTAATTCATCCATAGCCAGCGCATTTTCAGATCTCTGTTTGATTGGCTCTTTGGAGAGCTCCGGTGGTGGTTTGGATGATCTCAATCTTTTGGATTCTTTTTCTGGAGAGGTAGTGATGGCTGATAGTTTGGATTTTGTGATTTGAATGTCCATACCTTCTGGATCTCTCGGCATTTTGTTCATTGTATTCTAAATTGAAGTGATTACAGAAGCTGTCACTGGGTGTAGTTCTGAAGATCAGGCCTCTAATATCCGCGTGGCTGGATGAATGCGCACAGCAAATAGTTGATAACACGCCTGATAACTAACAGAATATTTATAGCACCTTCAATTCAGTTCACGGAGGCCAGCTATGAGTCGATTTGACAATCAGAATGCAGTTAGCCTGTAATCAGAATAGACGGTAAAACCAGAAGTTAGAACCTGGAGCAATAAGGAGAGGGTACCTATCAGATGCCCACCACCTTGGATCTGCTGTGTAAGAACTTCACTCAGAACTTCTGCTTGTTTTTTACATTCATCTTAATGTTGTCAGTTTTGGTCACCAGCTTATCCATCTTTAGTATAAGTTCATTAATGTTGATGAGTATAGATTGTATATCTTTTCTCATTGTAGAATCCTGTACACTAGGTTTAGACTGGCTCATTCTGAGTAAGTCAAATCTTTAGTTTTTCCCTGATAAGAACAATATGGTGTAAAATGCTTCAGTGATGGTTTTTCTTGTGGAAACTTTTAGTTATTTAATTGTACACCCATCTTATTTTGAAAAGTTTTCCTTGTTTGTTTTTGATATAAAATTTCTGTCAAAATTATTAAAAAGAAGCAGAGTAAAACCATTTTCCTTTTGTTAGTCTGAGACAGTGATGTTCTACCTTAAAAGCTACAGTAGTGACTGAACAAATTTGATTACATATAGTTGGAAGGGTACTGAGGATTTTTTTATGGCAACTGAACAACTGGCCTAGATGGTGGAGGTGGTGGTTGTTTCTAGTAGAGAATTACTCTGTTGAATTCCAAACATCATAACTTAAAAGAAGGTGTATTTTCACTAGCTATCTAGAGATAAGTAGGAGTTCTGGCTCTATTTGTTTGATTGCACTGGGCTCCATTTATAGTGTACCATACCATTAATATAAATTATAATGGGGATATAGGGAGGTTACTGGAGAATTTGTGAAGGAGTACAGAGAAAAGAAGTGGAGGTAAATCAAAACCTTATCAGTTTCCTTTTGTTAGTTGTAACTAGCTGGAAGATTATATATTTATTTTAAACAAAAAGTTTATATTCAATAGGTAACTGTTGAACCATTGAAAAGACTAGGTTTTAAAGGAATTTGAAACCTTTTTTTTTGTGATCTGCCAGTCAAAACCTTTGGAAAGGCCTTTAAAAATGCCCCTACAAGATTGTCTTTATCTGTCTTTAGGAGAATGTTGCCAGTTAAATTATAGATGGCAGTTAAAATACTCCTGCCTACCCAAAATCCACACTGATGTGGGCAGAGCAAGTTCTACTGTTAAATATATGAGGCTAGTTGTCAGTAAACAAGCCTTTTAATAACTTAAACTGGAGATGGTCATACTGAGACGGGCCTAAAGTCAATTGTAGAGGCTGGCTTAAAGACTTTTGGCTATGGGTGGACTATTGCATGTTTCTAGATATTAGCCATCGTGTTAGTAGTAATACAAATATTGCATATGTGTTATAACTGGGGATTATATGCTGCTGGCTCACTTTAATACAGCACGGGAGCAGACCATCTTCCCTTAGTAGACTGTATATGATCTAACAATGTTTCAATTTCCTTGTTTTTTACTGCTTTAAAGTACAAACTTAGAATGACTGGAGTCTATTGAGGTATGTAACATTTTCTGTGACACCCCTGCACTCCAATGTCCAACTACTTTCTTAGACTATTACACTGTAATTGTTTCTAGTCCTGCTTGTGAGACTCCTACACTGTAATCATTAGTAGTCCTGCTTGTATGACATCTGGTGTTGATTGTTTTTCCTGTTTATCATAGAATAACTGTTTGCTCATTACATGCTGTTTATCATAGAATAATTGTTTGCTTATAACATCCTTATAAAGGTGAGGTGTTCCAAAGTGAACACAACAGTTAAGATAGAACCTTCATCAGAGTTTGTACAACTTTTTCTTTTACTTTTTGAATAATGAAAATATCCTTCCCACTGTTCTACCAGCTATCTTGCTTTAAACTTAAGTTGCCACAATTTGAGCCATCCCTGCAGTCTTTGCAAGTCCCTTCTCATTTTAATGTACCTTCTTGTGTATCCCCTCCACATCATATATCTGTGTTATTAGCAATAAGGGAACATTTTTTTCCTTCTAGATCATCTGTGATGGCTCTTATACAGATATTAGCAAATGGCAGTCCTACTACAGCTGTGTTATTAGTGGTAGTCATCCCTTTCATTCAAATGGACATCCTTTATTATCTGGTGGGTTTGATATCATCTCTAAAAATGTAAACTTGATATATGTCATATCCACCACTTATCTTAACACCTATCATAATTTATGGACCGGCCCCTTCTTGGAATTATGTAGCAAGATCGGCACCAGAATAACTTATTTGGAATTCTTTCAAGATTATTTTTGTCTGTTCACATGGGTGTCTCTTGGCATATCCCATATCCATCATCCTGTGACTTACCCTCCTTTCTTTCTTTCTTCCTTCCCATGTGCAATGTATGGCGGCATCAATGTAGTGGACATATTCCCACATATCCTCTCACACTTGTGCTGAGCCTTTTATATGAACTGATCATTGTTTCATGTAGCTTCTGCCAGAAGCTGGTCAGCCACTGAGTATGCCAGAAGATTCCTGACCTGAGATAATAAGCATGTCCTTAAGTGCTCAGTCCACCTATTCACAACTATGCATCTGGTAACCCATGCTTATTTATTGGCATTACTCTCAAGTAAAACACACTTACTGGACAAAACTGTTCTTTGAAAGTTCATAATGGAGATTTGGAACTGGTTTGTAAACAGTGAACATGCTGTCTTTGAGAAGGAACATAGTAATTACAAATCCACTCAAAATGGTTGGAGCCATTGAGCTCCAGCAAGTAACTCTTAAATACACTCTGTGATGGGAAGTTAAAGAAAGTATATACCTTTCTTCTGTCTAGCTGAAACATTTATTTGTTGCTTACTTGCAGGAGGCCACTGACCCACATGGACTTTTCTTATGCTAAGCCTTGGGAGCTCTGTATGTGTAGGCGACTTACAATGGATCACATGAAAGGCAAATGGAATCAGAGGGAGTAAAATTCTGGACTTTTAAGCATAGCACGTAATCTTAATCTTCAGCATTTCCTGCCAGACATTAATCATATTTACATTACAACACCTAAGAGGTCATCCATTTGGATTTGTATCCAAGCAGATTAACAGTCTTTGGTTTCACAGTTAAGTACAGTAATAACCACATGTATAAGCAAACATGTTTCATTGAAACAGATATATTGTAATTGCAGTGATGCTCCTCATTTAACTAGTAGAACAACAAAGATAAATGTTTCAGATATATAGAAGAATATCTGGCTATGTTGACAGTTCAATGACCGATTCTGTTTAACCTTTGAGGAAGTATCCAGATGTATCTGTCCATGTAAATGACAGCTATTGTATGAAAATGTCTTTGGTCACTGGGGAAACTCTTAGAAATGCCAGTACCTTACAGGCAGCAGCAATGTGCTTGATTTAGCCTTTGTTATATATGGTATATACAACAGCTCTATCAAAAATGTTTTGATGTGAGTGCATCTGTGTATGTGTGTGTATGTCTGTGTGTGTGTGTGTGTGTGTGTGTGTGTGTGTGTGTGTGTGTGTGTGTGTGTGTGTGTGTGCTCGAGTGAGAGAGACAAATGATACTGCATCCTTTCCACAAATAGTTGTTTATAGTAAACTTTCAAAGAAAGTCTGAATAGTGACAGATAATTATATTCTCACACACAAAAATCAGGTAAACAGCATGACAAATATTCTTTAGTACCATTTTATACAACTATTTAAATATATGCCATCCCTACAAAATAAAATATTTTTAGACTGCTTCAGAGCAACAAAATAATATGCAATAGAACACATACAGTTAAATGTCCACATCCTAAGTTAAATCATAAGCAGTTACTAGGCTATCAAGGTCATTTCAACCTGAACCGTTTTGTCCCAATGTAATAACATTGATACTCTAGTCAATACCCAGGATTGTATTTAGTAATGACTGCTCATGCCCAAGAGAGTTGTGAGCACTATCTCCGGTAAGAATTTATTGTGCCCCATCCACTTGTCCAGATTCTTTTTGAACAGTGTCATAGAGGTGCTCTGCTTCACATGAATTGGCAGTCTATTCCAAAGATGCAGAAGTTGCTGGGCAACAAATCTCTCCCTCCAGCATGTCCTATTCAAGTTGCAGACCATATTTAGGTCCCTGTAATGGGTAGCTCTAATCCTGCTTGATTTACGGATGTGCAGCAAATTCATTAGGTTTGAGTCAGAGATTGCCCTGTAAGCCAGGCTCCCCTAAGAAATCTATATGATACAGAGTATAGTGACAGGGAATTTAGTCAGTCTGTGTAAGGCACTTGCTGGAGTCCCTAGATTTTCTTAGAAACCCCTGAGGTCTCTCCGATTGCTGCAGGTATTTTGTACTGTACATGCTGAAAGGGGCATTCTACTCAATTATGGGCCTGATTAGTGATAAGTATAGACTGGTTATAACCTCCTTTGCTCTCGAGGTGATGCCTTTACTAATCAAGTATGCTACATAGAAAGCCTTTCTTACTACAGTAGACACATGATGGTCAAAGTTAAGGTCACAGTCAACTTGTGATCCAAGATCACTTACCACTTAGTGGGTACTTAGGGTATTGTTGTAGATGTGATAGTGTGAAGTGACATTGTTTGTGCCAAAGGGAATAATGATGCATTTCTTTGCATTCAGTTTGAGACCATGACTAAGACACTAGTTGTTGGTCTGCGTAAGACGGATATCATTTAAGGATTCAGTAATTCGACCCAATTTGCAGTCATCCACAAACTTGGTCAGCCACAGCCCCTTAGTTTTGGCCTGAACTTCTGAGTATATCCCAAACAGTATATACCAAACTGTAGGGGGCTGAACCTTGTGGCACCCCGCTAATGATAATGACAGGTCTGCAGTTTGTTTGTTTTTTTTTTTTTGGCAACATTTTTTTTTTTATTCAGAAATAGAAAAAAAAAACAAATGCCCAATTCAGCATCCAGATCAAAATTAGTGTAATCTCATTACTGTCAAGGAATTTTCTTGCTAAATAGAAGTTTAAGTTTAGTTTGTTGTAAACTGTTTCTTTCCCGCAAATTTGTTCAGTTGATCTCTCACATATAAATAAGCCTCTTTTTTCACATAGCTGTTCTTCTCTGTTTACAACTCAGCCAAATTTCATTATTGTCTTCATTCACTTCATAAATGCTCAGCATCTGTCATTTGATGGCCATATGGAAGACCTACAAAATACTCAGGATTGGAGAAAGAGATGTGGTGTTTCATGAGGAAAGATTTCTACTCAAACTGCTCCATGCTAAATGCTAGGAAATTAATGATTAAAATATTTTTTTCCTCAATGCGGATTTAAAGTATGTTTAAGAGTGAGTTGAATTTGCATAGATATGGTAAAACCATTAATACATTAGCATTTGAAGAATAGTCCTACAGATTTCTGAGGTATAGATTAGGTCAATCCACGGTGGTGGTGCTGCGGTAGCATTGTCGTCTCACAGTAAGACGCTGTCCGGTTCAATTCTCAGCTAGAGCGTCTTCTGTGTGGAGACATGCGTGAATGGGCATACCTTTGTTGAAGGTTGTGCATCAGGGCTGGCAACTCGGCATGTAAAAATCAACTGCCAATCATTAGTGGACCGGAGTTCTGCTGTGGCGACCCCCCAACCGGGAAAAGCTGAAAGACACAACAAGAGTGGGTCAATTTCCAGTTGCAGTGATAGAGGGCATCAAAAATAAGAAAGGAATGGATACTATAGTCTTTGTTGCTGCTGTGGAGTGTCACTGAGGACTGCTTTACTTGAAATAGAAAAGATGGACAGTTGTTGAATTTTATGACCAAAATGGATGCAAGAGACATTTATGTGGATGTATTACTTTATGATGAAGCAGACATCATTTTGTCACTGTACAATGAGAAAAGAAAAATAATTATTTAATAATTCTTAGATGAAATTAACATTGGTTATTTTGTAGTTGTTAGAATTAGTGGATAAGGCAAATGGGAAGAAACCTTGTGTGATTAGATTCCCAGAACAGGAATGAATGGACTATGCATATTTAATGAAAGATAACTTGGTAGACTGGTTTGGTTGAATGGCTAATTGTATAAACTTGGAAAGACTTTATACAGAACTTTGCAGTGTCCCTGCTCTGGGCCAGTAGTCAAGGAATCTCAATCCTCAGCAGGAACATTCACTTTGAACAAAATAGATACACAGTATTTACAGATGCAGCTGTCTGAACAAAGCACAATTTCCCTTAGGATCACACAGGGAGCATACTCAGTCATGGGTCTGGGTTCCCCCTCTCTCTACAGGCCCCCCAAATAAGACTCCCCACTGACACAGCTGTACAGATGAGTCCTCAGCTGAGTGTTCCAAGCCAAGTTCTCCACTACCCTCTCTGTGAAACCAGTGCTATCCCTGCTCCAAGTAGCTGACACACACACACACACACACACACACACACACACACACACACACACACACACACACTCTTTGAGATTTGATTTTTACACACACACACACACACACACACACACACACACACACACACACACACACACACACACACACACACACACACAGAGGAAAAGCTGGCACATATCTACTCGCTGTGCTACCCTTTGCCCAGACTATAAGATAGTTACACTGCCACCAGCTAGCTATTCTAAAACTCTTACAAGGATACCCAATTATACTGAGTAAAATTAATGCTAATACAAATGGTAATGTTGGACAAATAGCAAGACTTTTATGAGCAGCCACAGTGCCACCAAATAAATATAAGTACTCTCAAAGGTTAAATTATTCTCTAAACGACCAGACACAATGAAAAGTTTAAATGTATTTAATAATAAATAATAAAAGAACATGAAAATACTAAATATCTGTCTACAATAGACAACAAAGTTTCAATCACAGGGAATATTAAAAATAACACAGATGGATAAATTCAAACAGATTCAGAAAAACATTACTTAACTAATCTCACTATATTTTCCTGACTGAGCTAAAGAATTACTATTCCCTGGTTACTTACTAAAGCAAGGGAAGATGAAGTAGGTGAGTGATCCTTCTTTGTCAGGTTTCATAAATAGACTGCTGCATGCTAAGTGACATCTCTCACTAGTATCTAAATATCATTTCAGTGCTGGCTATAGAATGACATCACATCTGACCATCTGACTGTTGTTCCCACACTACCCCCTTTACTAGAAACTGAACCAGAATCCAGCACATATGTGTTACCTTACACACACATAGAGTTTTGGTAAGATGTGTTATAGCATCTGGAAGCTATAAAACTATTTCAAAACTTCCACCCTTCCAGGGTAGCAATTAGTTCACCTCTAAGAAAAATGCAGTAGGATTCCTAGTCCTGGTTTTCACAGACATTTTGTCTCTGGCTAAAATCAGACCTGTGAGAT
>NC_056729.1:533889794-533927294 GCF_019279795.1 Protopterus annectens | reverse complement strand
TTAACTTTCTTTAATGTGCTTATACAAATGTAGCACTGCATGAAATTGCATACATTGACTGTAGATATGCAAGTATATTTCTGTTAGGCAGGACTGATATGTTAATTGTTAGATTCTATATGCTGTGCAGATTTTTCTAGATGCTTGACTTTTCATAATGTCATGGTATTTGTGGTCTCATAATGTCTGACTGAATTAATTCACTTAGGTAATGTCTTGTTTTAAGTTAACAAGTATAATCATTTTTAAGTGGCCAGGGGAGGGTATAATACCTGTTAGTACAGTACACCGGGAGCTGCTAATAATTTGCAATGTTCAGGATGCTACTAGTATGCTAAATATCCAAGGTAAAATTGTGGCACATTTTTGAGTTACTGCTGATGGAATTTAGGTGCTGGCTTTCAAATCCCTGAAATGCAGAGTTTCCTGTTATATATAAAAAGGGCATCATTGAGATGCGGTATTTAACAGTGAGCTGGGATGATCTCCATCAGTAACTTGAGATGTGATGTTTACCAAATATATTTTAAAATACATCAGTGTGATTATACTGCAGTTAAACCCTCTCTTAGCATATGCTGGCATTTTTTTCCATCCAACTCAATTTTTGGGGAATTTGCGGGCTTTTGGTCTGTGTTTTCCTTGGGAACATCTCCAGTACAGTTACGCCAGAAGGCTCCCATCCTATAGTGGGATTACCACTTCTGGCCCATGACAGAATAGGATTGCCTGAGTTTATTGGGCAGGTGCACTTGATGGTCAAATAAAGATGGATATTCAAGAATAAATAATTTGGTTTCCCTAGCAATGAATCATCTTCTACTAAAGGTTCTTGGATAAGCTATAAAGACTGGCTTTTAATAGCATGTTTACAGGGAGTTTATGCAATAGCTTAGCTAATTACATAATTAGTGACCATTTATATTTAGAACAGAATATATCCTGAACAAATCAGTTCAATGACTGAATCACTTCATAAGCAGGAGGCACCCCTGTACTGATACTTGCGTGCCTGTTTGTATGGGAGAGAAGGTCTAGGTTTCTCCTGTCTTGGTTTCAAGGTCACGGTAAGCTGTTTGATGAATGATTTTGAACTGGGAATTTGAGGACTATGATGATGATGTCTAACAAATTACAATAAGAGAAATAACCAACATAATCCACAGTTATATATAGATAAACTACCCTAAGAAATA
The DNA here is from genome assembly GCF_019279795.1 of Protopterus annectens. NCBI lineage: Eukaryota > Metazoa > Chordata > Ceratodontiformes > Protopteridae > Protopterus > Protopterus annectens. The sequence goes on along the minus strand of NC_056729.1, from coordinate 533,926,098 downwards.
TAATCTATCAAGGGACTATGTGACAGGGGAAGCTGGAGTTATACTATCTGTTGGTTTATAATGTGCCAGCTTATTTTCAAGAATTATAGTGTCTGCCTAGAATATAAATCTTTACTACACCAAAGTGGTCAGAAGCTTCTGTGATATGTGTTTTATATGGGTCCATATCTTTCCATCAGTGGTGATTGTACTATAGTGGTGATTGAGGGGGTTGCTCTTTCCCCACTACAGTACAATCTCAAAGTGAGTATATATAATTAGCAGATGGTGCTGGGGAATAGCCCCTCTACATTGGCTTTTTGTTTTGTTTCTATTCTTTGTAGATTGATGTGTTTTGTGTAACCATTTGAGATGGATATTTCTATGTCGACATTCATGCATGTTGGTGTATTGTTAGATTCCCATGTTGTAAATATATATTTATATATATATATATATATATATATATATATATATATATATATATAAGTTCATAGGTTAACATCCCCATGGGCCTTTTTAAGCCTTGCAATGCTTGTCAAAGGTGAGAATTAAACCCTGTACCTTGTATCTGTAAGGTAAACACCTTAACCATATGCCACCTCCCCACCCCCCAAAATATATAAATATATAGATATAAATATATATATATATATATATATATATATATATATAGATATAGAGATATATAGAACCTAGATACTGGGGGTCTATATCAATTTATTGAGCATGCTACTTACTGAACACCTCTTCGTCAAACTCTATTAAATGAAATCTTGTTCCAGCAAACAATTGTTATAGCAAAGTTTTTCCCAGGGGGAAAAATCCAGTTGGCCAACCCAGCGACCACAACAAAAACAGCACTATATAAAACCCACCCTTGTGGGGGGCTGTGCCCCCCCATGCCCCCACCCCTCCTAACTAAATATACCAACTCCGAGATTTACTACAGTGGGGAAAAGGGCAAATCCCCGATGATGGCCTGCTGTTTTTTCCCCTGGGAAAAACTTTGCTGAAATGATCATTTGACGGAATAAGATTTTGCTTAATAGAATTTGACAAAGAGGTGTTTGGTAAGTAGTGGGTTTGATAAACTGATAGGGACCCAATACTGGAAGCACAATATTAGATGAAATGACTAATATATATATATATATATATATATATATATATATATACACACACACACACATATATATATATATATATATATATATATATATATATATATATATATAAAATAAAACTTCAATGTAATAACTAGAAGAAAACAAATAAAATAAAAATAAAAATTCAAATAAAAGTCTGAGAGCCAATTATTAGCGCTTTCATCCAGGTTTAATGAACTGGACTTCTTCAGAATGTTTAAAACTACAAATAATGTGTTACTAAATAAGCATCAACTGTAAAGAGATGATGACATCAAAATTCCAAGACCAATAGAAAGCCAAGCATTCAGAAATATGTAAATTCTATAGTACAGTAAGACATGAATATTCAATAAATGTACAGAAGTTCATGAATAAGTAAAAGGAAAACAGAACTACAGAAAATATAATAATTATTGGTTCCATTTTAAACCACATCTAATATGTATATGTTCATTCAAAGCAGGTGGGGCTTCAGCATTTAACAGAAGCTGCCAGCGCAACTCCTTAACTTCCAGTAAGTTGTTTTTGTCTCCAAAAAATAAAACAAAGAAATTAAATCCTGTAAACAAGGTGCAAGTGTTACTATGTTTAGCTAAAGCATTGTTAGGATTACAATTTCTGATAGCTGCCAGGTGTTCTTTAATTCTGGTGGAAAATTTACGTATGGTTTTACCAATGTAGAATAAGAAGCAAGTGGTACAAATAGCAGCATAGACCACAAAATTGGAATTACAGTCAAAATGACCATTAAATTTGACCATATAGTTATTGTGTTTAAAAGTGTAACTGTTTCCAGTAAGAATCCATTTACAAACAATACATTTGTTACAAGTAAACATGCCTTGTACATGTTGTATGATATTTGGAGACAATAAAAAAGGCTGGTCTCTATTCTCAAACATTAATTGTAGAGATTTATTTTTCTTGTAAGCAAAAGTAGGTCTGGAACCCAATTTCATATTGATTTCCTGACTAGAGGTCAAAATGCTCCAATTATTATAAAATACTTTTTTGATTGCGTTAGAGTCTCTACAGATGGGAATGGGGAAAGAGGAACATCTATCAGTTCCAGTGTTGGTGGGAATCAAAAAATTTAATAAGGGAGAGAGATTAGTGGGAGTAGGTGGAAAATTATTAACATGTGGAAGAGTGTTCTTATGTTTAGGAGCGAAACCATTAAGGATGATGTGAGGGAACATAGTGTGTCTTAAAGAGTTTACCTCTGTAAAAATAGACTGTAATAAATCATTAGGATACCCTCTATCTAAAAGGAACTTAGTAAAAATGAGACATTCATTTAAAAAAGAGGAATCATCAGAAATGATACGAGAGAGTCTAATGTACTGTCCTTTAACCACATTATATTTCATAAAATGAGGGTGTATACTAGAAAAGTGTAAATAATTATTTCTGAATGTGCTCTTCCTAAAAATAGAAGATGCCCAAGAAAGAGTGTTGGAGTTGAATGTAACCTGTATGTCTAGAAAATTCGCTACTTTACCTAGGGCAGAAATTTTAAAATTTAAGAAATGGATACTATTAGATATCTGACTGATAAATGTATGAAGATCATTTTTATTTCCTTTCCAAACAAAAAGACAAATCGTCAATGTATCTTCTATACAGGAGAATTTGACTAACGTAAGGTAAAGATACTAAGGAATTGATTTCCCACCAAGCTAATACTAAATTAGCATAAGCTGGTGCTAATTTAGCTCCCATTGCAACTCCCTTAATCTGATGAAATATTTTGTCTGATACACATATTTTACTGAAAGATTTAACTAATAGTGAATTTTATTCCCCTGCTTCTATTTCTGAGGTTGAAATGGCCTTTAAATCAATTGGCACTACCATTACTGAGTTACTCAACAAGAATTTTATTTCTGAGATGGAAGCTAACTTTATAATTGTTAATAATCCTCACTTAGGAAAGTTTTTGGGATTCCCAAGATGCATAAGGACATTGTTAACCCTCCCTTTAGACATATTGTGTCTAATAAAAGAACTAAACCTGAAGGTATAGCTGAATATATAGACTTAGTTTTAAACCCAATTGTACTTAAGTCTCCCTATTTCCTAAGGGACTCTTGGGATTTTTTTAATTTATTGCATTCAAATCCTCCTACTTGTTCTGATATTATTCTTGATACCTTAGACATTGAGTCCTTATACACTAACATTCCACATGATATAGGCATTTCATACTTAAATAGCTATCTTAATAAATGTACTAATCTTTCTTCTGATAGAATTAACACCATTTGTACTTTAACTTCTTTGGTTCTTACCAATAACTATTTTTATTTTACAGACAAAATATTTCATCTTCTATTTTTAGGAAGAGCACATTCAGAAATAATTATTTACACTTTTCTAGTATACACCCTCATTTTATGACTCTTTCATATCATTTCTGATGATTCCTCTTTTTTAAATGAATGTCTCATTTTTACTAAGTTCCTTTTAGATAGAGGGTATCCTAATGATTTATTACAGTCTATTTTTACAGAGGTAAACTCTTTAAGACACACTAAGTTCCCTCACATCATCCTTAATGGTTTCGCTCCTAAACATAAGAACACTCTTCCACGTGTTAATAATGTTCCACCTACTCCCACTAATCTCTCTCCCTTAATACATTTTTTGATTCCCACCAACACTGGAACTGATAGATGTTCCTCTTTCCCCATTCCCATCTGTAGAGACTCTAACATAATCAAAAAAGTATTTTATAATAATTGGAGCATTTTGACCTCTAGTCAGGAAACCAATATGAAATTGGGTTCCAGCCCTACTTTTGCTTACAAGAAAAATAAATTTCTACAATTAATGTTTGAGAATAGAGACCAGCCTTTTTATTGTCTCCAAATATCATACAACATGTACAAGGCATGTTTACTTGTAACAAATGTATTGTTTGTAAATGGATTCTTACTGGAAACATTTACACTTTTAAACACAATAACTATATGGTCAAATGTAATGGTCATTTTGACTGTAATTCCAATTTTGTGGTCTATGCTGCTATTTGTACCACTTGCTTCTCATTCTACATTGGTAAAACCATACGTAAACTTTCCACCAGAATTAAAGAACACATGGCCGCTGTCAGAAATTGTGATCCTAACAATGCTTTAGCTAAACATAGTAACACTTACACCTTGTTTACAGGATTTAATTTCTTTGTTTTAGACCATGTACCTTTATTTTTTGGAGACAAAAACACCTTACTGGAAGTTAAGGAGTTGCGCTGGCAGCTTCTGTTAAATGCTGAAGCCCCACCTGCTTTGAATGAACATATAAATATTAGATGTGCTTTAAAATGGAACCAATAATTATTATATTTTCTGTAGTTCTGTTTTCCTTTTACTTATTCATGAACTTCTGTACATTTATTGAATATTCATGTCTTACTGTACTATAGAATTTACATATTTCTGAATGCTTGGCTTTCTATTGGTCTTGGAATTTTGATGTCATCATCTCTTTACAGTTGATGCTTATTTAGTAACACATTATTTGTAGTTTTAAACATTCTGAAGAAGTCCAGTTCATTAAACCTGGATGAAAGCGCTAATTATTGGCTCTCGGACTTTTATTTGAATTTTTATTTTTATTTTATTTGTTTTCTTCTAGTTATTACATTGAAGTTTTATTATATATAATTTATTTCTTCAATATTTAACTGAGTTTTTTGGCATATAAATATATATATATATATATATATATATATATATATTATATATATATATATATATATATATATATATATATATATATATATATATATATATTTATATATATATATATATATATATATATATATATATATATATATATATATATATATATATAGACACACACACACGCACAAACACACACACACACACACACACACACACACACACACACACACACACACACACACATTTAACATTTTATTATATTTGTTAAGCAATAGACAGAAGCCACTTTTTCACACTGTCTGGTTAAGTAACTTGCTCAGAGCCTTACAGTAGGCAACAGCTCATAGGTTTAAGCCTGAGAAGAAAACTGTAAAACATTCAAATGTGCTAGGCTGCACTAAGATTTGAACTTGGATCACCAGATTCAAAAATCCAGAGTGCTAAAAACAATGCACTCAAACCACAATACATTCTCCTCTTTTTTGAATGCTTGGTTATTCAGCTGTTATTTGGTTAATAAATTCTAAAATGCTATTTGTAGAAAAAAAATGAGTGTAATTATAAAGTGTTATATTTATATACTATGGAAAAATAATTGGGACAAATAAGATACAAATAAGATATAAGTAATAAGTAAGTGCTGAAGTTCAGAGCCAGATCCAGCAATAGGTCACTAGGTGACCTAGGCAGGTGCCTAGGGCTTCGCTGAATGGGGGGGGGGCTGATATGTGCATGTTTCTTTATTATGACAGACATACATCAACACAAAGTTAAACATTCCTGCTCTTGCCTTGAAAGAGATGAACTGAATAGTTTGTGTGAAATGCCCTAGTTAGGGATGTCAGGATATTTTATTAGCTTGGCATGGTAGTTAATTAACTTGCTCCGGCTCAAAATCTGCACATTGATTACAGGAGAGAATAGCTTGAATCCTCTACACCAAATACCAGACTGCTCAAGGAATGTGAGGTGAAGTGCCTTTTGAGTTTCAGTGCATTTTCAATGAATTGTGAGTTTCAAGGCAAAAGAAGTTTACTGTTGATCATGCTATGTCTATTTTCAATGTGCAATTGTTTTGTTTAGCAAATGACCATTGATGTTTGTGCTACACAGTTTGAAAGCAGTGTTAGTAGCACAAAAGATAGTACACTTAGTTTTGGTGCAGACGGCTGTGGATTCTACTCCCACATCATATAGATGGATTGCTGATATTGCGGTGCCTTTTAATGGGGGATGAGGGTGCTGCACTCCTGAGTGAGTCCTCCTTTGGATAAGATGCCTAGTAGCTATGAACTTGTTGGCAGTTTGCCAGTTATTCCCTATTGCATATCACCATGGAACCATTTTTTAATGTAACATGGGCAATTTTATTCTTCAAAGGCAGCAGGCACTGAATTTTAGATGAAGCATTGACATGCAAAGTTGTTTGCCAGCAGCAACCTCTTCATTAGTTGCGGTTCTCATTAATGGAATTATTCAGATTACTTTTACTTCTGCAGAGATTGTGCATATTAACTGATATTGCTGGACTGTAATGACAGAGGTTTAAGTGGTCTTTTATATTTAAAATGTTCTGAAATGGGTAGTTTTGTCATTATTGGTTAATAAATTTTGTTTCATTTCTTATTGGAAAAATGTTGAAAGCTACAGATTTAAAACACACTCTAACAAGTGGTGCTGTATCATACAAGGAATATAATTTAATACTTTCAGGAAGGTGGCTCAAAGAACAAATGTGTGTATGCATGGTCTTATGTCTGCAAGGGGCATATGGTTTGAAAACAGCCCAAAGTTAAACTTAATCCGCCACTGGCCAGATACATTTTCTTGGGATGTGGGTTTCAAACCCATTTCAATGAATCTGAGTTTCAAGGGTATAGAAGTTTATTTTTCATGCTATGTCTGTTTTCATTGTGAGACTGTATTGTTTTGTTTAGCAAATGGCTATCAGTGTTTAAATTAAATCCAAATACCTGTAATCATTGTAGAAGTAAAGAAGAAGGTAGTATGCATACTGACAAGTTTGAGCAGCATTTATGGTAACTGGGGAGAAATAGTCAAGTAATGGTACACTGGAATGGCTGGGTGGGTAGGCTGCTGTTGGAGGGAGTGATCTCCTAACCTGCCTAGAGCTCTATTTGAACATGATCCAGCTCTGCTGAAGTTTAGGAGTTAGATGGAGATTCCAAAGACTTTCACTCCATTACGTGCATGTTTCCTGGTGTAGTAAGTATTGCATAGAAGATTACTGTATCTATATGTTAAGGTGCACAGTCCAATTATGATTTTGTTTTAGTTAACGTTAATTTTAAATGTAATGAGTAACTTGAGTGCATGTTGTATGTATTTTACCATGCACTAAGATTTAAAGTCTTATCGCAGTGGTGGTGCTGCGCAGCATTGTCGCCTCACAGTAAGTCCGGTTTGATTCTCAGCTAGAGCGTCTTCTGCGTGGAGACATGCATGAATAGACGTACCTTTGTTGAAGGTTGTGCGTCAGGGCTGGTAACTCGGCACGTAAAAATCAACTACCAATCATTAGCGGACCGGAGTTCTGCTGTGGCGACCCCTAACCGGGAAAAAGCCGAAAGACACAACAACAACAGCAACTAAGATATAAAGTCTTAGAAAGAGACAAAAGTGCCAAATTTTACTTATCAAACAATTAAGCTTTTCCACCTTTTTTTTGTTTTGTTTTGTTTTTATTTATTTATTTTATATCATTGGAAAACACCTTATTCAAAAACATGCTCTGTCAAAGTGGGAGTGACTGCTGAGCTAGTGCTGCCCAGTTCATATATCCTTTCATCTTCTTAGTTTATGTGTAATGTCAGTATCTATATACAACATTTGGAATGTAGCATACTGTCTTAGTTCCCAATCTGTTACATTAAAAATAAGGGACAAAGTCCATAAATCAGAGGTCCTATTTCAATACTGAATTATTCAGTTATAATGTTGATATAATACTAGCATTTATATAACATGTACTTTCTAAAGAAAATATCTTTAAATGTAATGTGCAGCATCACTTGCTTACTGTAATCTTTACTGTTCTGTCACAAAATTAGAAGTTTCAGAAGCAATGCAGAAAACTTTGAGCTAAAATCAGGGACACCCTTAAAATCAGGAACATTAGAGGTAGGCATGCAACAAAGAAAACTGATTACCACATCAGGTTTCTTTGTTCTCTCACTGGAGTTTGTCAGCCTTTTATATATTAGTCTGCCATTGGTACAATTACTTGGTATGTGGGCAGGAGGGAGAAAAATTCCTTTCTAATGTTTGACAGTATTTGGAAGAGGTCAGATGCACCGTTGAATAAAGAGACAATGAATTTAGCCTTCTTGTAGGAGGCAATGGCAGGAAGGTAATGACTTCTGTCACAGCTTTTGATTTTTTCAGATACCTCAATGTCTGATGGGCGAGCTTTGCTACTTGTCCATTTAAAGTAGTACAGAAATGTAAAGATAGTGTAGTTTTTATTCCTGGCTATGGTTCAAAGCCTGTTAAAAAATCTGTACCGTTCAGTATTTTTTCAGGCTGGTACTCAGATGTGGAAGAAACAAAAAATAAATGTTGGTATTATGTTAGAGTGGCATGTAAAAAAATAATCCTCTGCTGTGACACTAACCCCAGATAATCTATGAAATTTACTCGCTTCTGCCGTCTATTTGCATTTCAGTTCCATATGTCTTGCAGTATATTCTGTATGAAGGCCCTTTCATGCTCAAAAGGCAGCTTATTGTTTTTAAAGGTCATTTTATCTGAATAGGCTGCTTCTCAGTCAGAAAAGAAAGCTGTAAAATATTATATCAGGGAGTGAGGGCGAACATTTAGAATTACCTTACATTGGTGTCTTTTATTCCTTATGTGCTTACCAGCTCTTCCATGATACACTGCTTTCCAAGCAGTTTATTGATACATTTTTATTAATTTAAGCTTGCTAATTATTTAGTCTTCAGAAAAAGTTCAGTTTCTAGAAACTGACCCAAGTAAGGTGAAGTAAAGGTGGTCACAGGACTAATTTCTAGCTTTCCTATACAACTCCTACCAAATTAACTCAACGGTATTACAATACAAAATAAAATAAAATAAAAAAAACAACAACCAGTGAAGCCAGATATAAAAAACGTTTATTCTCCTTCAAGGTGAAAGGCCGAGGTACCAGGAGAATAAACATTTTTTGTATCTCTCTTCACTGGTTGTTTTTTTTTATTATTTTAACTCAACAGTATCACTGTGCTATTGCTAAAATATTCAGACTTCAAAATTCATTCATTTAGTCCATTATATGTTGGGGTTCATAATGTCCATGATCCTTCCCTATGGTCAGAAATTACCACACTTTAGAGCTCCTTTTACCAGTCATTGAAACTGTGAGTAGTGAATGTCAGAATTAGCAATGAACTAGGCAAATCCCAAGTCAGTGAGCTAGAAAGAAAATACAGTGCACATCTACTGAGGCATAGTCTATTATTTGGATTTTACTTCATAGCTGGGATTATTTAGATTTTACTTTATGGCTGAGATGTCAGCTTTTCATCTTTCAGATCTGACCTTTCTGACAGTTTTCAGCTTGTATACATTGTTGTCTATTTCTCTGCTGTTAAGAAAAAAGTTTTTGCGGGAATAGCACTACAGTCCATTTTCCCTACTTTATGTATCTGTTAATGATCATACTATATGGCTGAGATACAAATAACTTGTGTGCCCTCTGTGCAATAGCAATCATTACCTCATCGGGCCATGTTAACCTACAAAATGCCTTTGTGGGTGAAGTCTGTTGGTGACAAGCATCAACTCTATCAGATCCACAACAAACACTTATCATTTTATAAAGCTACTTAAAAATCACCTAACTATTCTATGGCTCTGCTCATGTAATACCCCAGGTTAGCCTTAAAAGATATACAATACTATCCCTAGACCCATTGTTTTTTAAAACAATACACCAAACTAGCCACGATACCACTCTACTTATGCTTCTCCGACCTTTCAAAACTACTAACACCCCACCTATAATCAGTTCCTACTACTAACCACAAAAACTGCTTTCCCTTCATCCTTACTTAAGAAAAAAAAACAAGACTTAAGTTGTAAAATGTTGTATACCTAACTCTAAAAATGACTATTACCATTGTTTTAATAGTGTACTTAAGGTTTATAACAATTTTTTTCTATCTGGACCGTTCTATTGTCAGTCAAACTTTCTTACCTTATCTTGTAAACTTATCATTGTATAATTCAATGTATATCAAACTGTAATCATGCTATGTTATGTCTAAGTGCACTATTAATATTTCTTTGTATGTGCAGCTTTTCTCCCTGGGCTCAGCTGAAAATGTGCGCCTACCCAGTCAGACTTTCCAAGTAAACAAATGTGAAATAAATAAATAAAATAAAACTCATACAATACATACTTACCCCTCAAAACATACAGCCTTAACCAATGAAATCCTAGTCAATAGGTACTGAAAACAGAATACCACTGGGGGAAAAAGTATTGCAGAAGACAGGAAGCACATCCAACCCTAATACCACTCTGCAGAGCAAAATGTATGAGCTATACCCCAGAACGTTTTTTTTTTTTCTCACTGGCAGATTCACATAACTAGGAGTCTTTTGTTGGGCATAGTGGAGCCTGAATTATGCTTCTTGCCAGCAAACATACACCACACCCCTGCAGGTGAAATAACTTACAAGATTAGTACTAAAGTATGCTTCTGCAGGGAATCCTGAGATATTCCATTATTGACTAGAACTAGTGCCAAACACATGTGGTTGTCCACAAGGCTAGTAGTCCCTTGTTAAGTTCCAGAAACAGATTATTAGAATGAGAACTTGACATGCTGTTTTAATTCTATTTAATTTAATAGTTTGCGTCTAGGGAGAGGACCCAAGAATGGTGGCATGAAACAATTTAACAATACCGTTCTTAAATTACTGTGGTAATTGTTGAAGATGTGTGATTCCAGGCCCCCAAAACTAGGGATTTTATACTGTACAGTATCACTTTCAAAAGGTTTGTAACCTATATCAGTAATACCCACTGCTGAATATAGTAATAAAGCAGTATGCCATATTACCTTACAAAGAAGATCCATTTGTTCAGCAAATATCAGTATCAATCTGATGAAGAGAATTGTAAACAGTCTTCATCTACCTTGCTTAAAAATTATCTGGGCTAATTTTTATGATAATATAATATGGCAAGATGCACTATACCAGCAGCTGTATATTTACTGTTGAAATTTCTAACTACACACCACTGAATTCTGCTTAGGGACCCTTAAAAGACAAGTAGAATACATGTATATCCTGTCTGAGTAACTTTAGATATTCTTCTAAATGCCTTATTGTATATAATACCCTGAAGTGATCTTCCTGAATGTTTTAAAACTTGCGTTTTCAAAATGTGATATTACAGCCAAAGCATTCTGTGTATAACAGAGACATGATTGCAATACTTCGTTTTTTTTCTTTGACAGGCTGCATTATCTTGGTTATGGAAGCCTCCAATGGAGTTTTATCATTAGACACAGAGGTTGAAGGAAGCTTTTCTGGTTTTACCATTTCAGTTTCTCACTTCATTTTCAGACTTTCCAGAAATTCTTGAAAAACTTACCTTAGACTATGTCTTTATGCGTGTTTTCTTTACTTCACCCTTAGAATGTTTTTTATCAGCCTTCATTTGGCTCCTTTCCATAATAAATGTGTTTAAAAGGCTTTATGTCCTATATTAGTGGCAGGTTAACTGAACTTTAGGTTACAAGCTATTTTACAAAACATGGGCCTGTCACACATATATTTAAGACCACACATAAATGCATATGTTCTTTTGGATTCACCCTTCTGATTGCTTTAAATTATATTTCTTTTTAATACAGCAATGTATGTTTATTTATTTTGTTTTAAATTTGTTAACCAGGGTGGTACACTGACCACAAGTGACCATTTGTAGGTACTGCCCTGTTGAATTAATCCACAATGAAAAGAAAAATCAAAAGAGAGACAATAAGCTGTACATATCAAAAATAGAATAGACAGTAACAAAAAATATGCAGCAACAGTTAATAGATGTAGCAAATTTTACTATTTCATCATGGTGGAAATGATGAGAGGTAATGAGTGCCAGGGCAGGGGATCAAGGAAAAGTGGAGTTAAGAGGTGATAGTGGTTGAGATTGTCAGACTGTGGTTTAAATCTGTAGCATTGAATATTTTTCCAGTAAGCAGTGAAATAAAATGCATTAACCAATTCTGAAATGGGTACCTGTTTCAGAACATTTTAACTATAAAGACAACCCAACCTGTCATCATTATAATCCACTAATATCCACACTCATCAATTATGACCACTTTATTGACTCTGCACATATCTAATCTGATTGTTATAAAAATGGCCACAGTAAAGTATTCCAATTTACTTTACACAAATACATACTAGTAATGCAGAGATACTAATGACTCTTCACCTTTATTAACTTAGTAGGCTCAGTCATTTTTATCTACAGACATTCCCCAACCCAGAACCTAAATCTACATTATTGACTGCACCCTTCTCAGATGTCTGTGCCAAAAGATTAATAACAATAATGACCAAAGTAACATATTTCAATTCTGATTCACACAAACGCAAAGTAGCCATAGTAAAACATTCCAATTTAACACACACACACACACACACACACACACACACACACACACACACACACACACACACACACACACACACACACACACACACACACACACACACTTGACAAAGCCAGATTAAGGCTTTTTAAAAATGAAGAGATGATAAGGGCATAGTGTACTGTCATCCACAGATAGCCCTTAACCCCCCACCAGCAGTTAGTTGGATGAACTACACAAAGTTGTGCAAAAATTGCTAGCATCACACTATGAGACCTAACCATGTGTAACACAGTTTAAATATTTATGATGAGAGCATCGGATATTAACTACCTGATAATGTGTTTATGTCCAGTCAAGATGTAAAATATCTGAAAAGTCATTTGAATAATTCCACATTAAAAGAACTATTACTAATTCAGATGTTGCTTTTGGCAAACAACTTTCCATTTCAGTGCTTCATCTACAAATGCAGTTCCTGCAGCCCATGAAAATAAATTACTTATATTGCATTAAAAATGGATGTACTGGTGATATTGCTGTAACATTTCCTGAAATCTACCGGGTGCCCCATCCATGAGAGACAGAGGTGACAAGCCAGGTATGAATTTCCCATCCATTGGTCCAAGTTGCATATGAATAGGCTTGGGGAAGAGCTCTGCTTCACATGAATGGAAAGTCTGTTGCAGAGAAAGGTAATCTCTGAGACACATAACTATCCCTCCAATGTGTTTTGTTTATATCACAGACAAGGTTTAACTTCTTAGCTTGGGTAATTCTAGTGCCACTTCTTTTGCAAATGAGTAGCAGATCCATCAGGGCTAGATCAGTGAATGCCTTGAAGGTTGGGCATAGATTGTTCCTTAGTAGTCTGTAGGAGACCAAGTACAGAGACAGGATTTTGAGGTGATCCACATATGACATGTTATTTACATCCTATATTCATTCAGTGAGGAACTTCTGTGGCCACTCCAGCTATTGCAAATGCCTGATCAGGTACATGACAAAGAGTTTATTGTACTCGACTACTGGTCTAATTAAGAATGAGTATAGTGGGATTATGAGCTCCTTAGATCTGGATGCCATGCCATTACTTAAAAATTGTGACATGTAGAAGGATTTTCTCACCACCATGGACACGTGCTGATCAAAGTTCAAGTTCCTATAAACCTGAGTTTCTACGTCTGTTACCACTGGGTCTATTCTTAGAGATGTTTTATCAATCTTGTAATTTGCAGAGGTGGTTGTCTTCCCAAAGGGTATAATTATGTAAGTTTTGCATTGAGTTTTGGGGCCATGGCTCTGACACCAGTTATTTCTCTTTGTCAGACCATCCTGGAGGATATCTCCATCTTTTACTGATTCAATGAATGCACTCAGCTTGCAGTCATTAGCAAATTTGGTCAGCTAAAGGCCCTATACATTTGCCTTGACTTCAGAGAAGTATATTTGAAACAGTTGAGGTACCAGCACCAAGGCCTGTGGGGCACCACTAATAACAGTCCTATTGGTGGTGGTGGATTCTCCCACCCTAAAGTCATGTGTCTTCTCTGTTTGGCTATCTGTCAGGTAGCATAGGGATTTATGCCAACATTTGTGAGTTTATCTATAATATCCAGGAGAGGTATTGTACCAAATGCCTTTGCCAGGTCAATGTAGGTAGTATGCACCAGTTTACCCTCATCTAAGGTTCTAATGACCTTCTCAAAAAAGTTCAACAGGTTTAGTAGGCATGACCTGCCTTTGACCAAACCAAAGTGGGATAGGTCCAGTATCTGAAGATTTTTTATGCCTTTGTTTCTAAGGTACATGATAATTATTTCCATGATCTTGCATAAAAGACTAGTCAAACTACTGGGTGTGTAGTTCCCTGGATTTGTTGATGGTCCCACTTTGTGTAGAGCGATAACCTTTGCAGCCCAACATTCCCTAGGGATAAAGCCTATCTGGAGGCTGTGGTTGAACAGACGTTCTACTGGGCTTGACAGGTCATATTTCAAGGTTTTTAGCAGGCATTTTTGGATATTATTAGGACCCACTGATGCAGTGTTTTAGCTTTGGAGAGTGCAGTGATGACCTGTTCTTTAATGATAGTTGAGGAGAAATGGTAGAGAGTATTTCCAGAGGAGTGACTCGGGTGATAACAGGGTGAAATAGAGCTAAATTTATTGGCCAGCAAATGGGCTATATCCTCCAGTTCAGTATAGGAAGTTCCATTTACTATTGGTTCAGTACACTGATGGGTGTCCTTATGGTTGTGTATGTAACTGAAAAATGCCTTCTGGTTATCTTTAGCCTGGGAGGCTACTTTTGCCTTGAAGTTGGCTTTGCTGAACTTGATTAGTCCTCTCAGTTGCTTATTGAGACTGATGAGGAAGTTTGTTTTGTATGTTGAACATAGCCCTTCCAATTTTTGGACAAGATTTTCTCTTTTCTTTTGTTGTACAACCTATTTATACTTGGAGTCTACCAAGGGGGCTTGTTTTTGGAGTTTGTCCTAAGTTTATTTCAATTTGGTGCTGCTGCTAGTATGCAGTTATTTACATACTTGTACAGGTTTCCTGTAAACACTTCCACATAGGCCACAATGTTCTCTGAGTTTGGGAGGGGGCTTGGAATTTAGCTAAGCTATTGCTTGATATGAGGTAGTTAGCCTTGGAAATGTTCCTAAAGGATCTGGGGGTTCCTGGAAGATCAGGTTTAGTATTTATTTCAAGGGTGACTACTTTGTGATCTGATCTTACCAGTGATGATATTACGCTAGAGGGTATTCAACATTCCCTCATATTTGAGATACCAAATCCAGGATATTTGCACCCCTAGTAGGAGTACAGACTAAATGTTCCAGGGTGTTTGCCTTGACAAAATCCAACAATCTTTAACCCTGTATGTTAGTGGTTCTGTATGTAACCTGGTTTATGGTGGGATAGTTGAACTTACCCATGAATATGGTGTTGGGCTGAATCCTGAGTGACTCCAGTACATTCAAGTATGTGGTGGTATGATTATCCTAGGTCAAAGATGGGGATTTGTAGCTATCATGAATATGGTATAGGACTCTATCTAAGGCCAGTTGGAGATGGAGTAGCTCAAGCATGTCATATCGTTTGGTCAATCTTGAGATGTACTGATTTTTTACGTAGATTGATACATCTCCACCTCTTGTCCCTTCTTGTGCAGTAGCTGGTCTAAATGTGTGGAAGGCATTATAACTCTGCACTGCTGGGGTGCCTTGTGCAGTTTTAAATCATGTCTCAGTAACTGCACTGATGTCAACACTCTCCAAGGTGAGGAGCACTTCCAAGAAATGGAGCTTTTGTTGAGACACCTAGCATTAAGCAATAGCTCCTTTATTTATCTTGACTTGAATTTACTATGTCTGAAGATTTATCAGATTGGCATTGCCAAAAGAAGGCACTATAGGAGTGGATAATGTTTTGGCCAATATCCAAAAACCTATTGGAGATAGCTGCAGACCATTCCCTAGAGAAGACTGCAGACCAGGTGTATAACATCACATAGATAAGACTGAATCACAGTAATATGCAAGAAAAAATGCATAACAGATGCTGAGAGCAGACAGTTCTGATTATTATAATGTAGACTATACTGACCTGACAAGGTACTACAAAAATATATTACTAAAATGCAAAATGTTTAGATGATATGACACAATGTAGGTCTATAAATAAATTAATTAATTCTTTAATGCAATGAATAAAGCAAAACAATTAAAGGCAGTATGGATGTTGCAGTAGCTTTTGTTCAACAGCCCACAAGTCATACAAAAGTAAGAAATATTGGTGCATACAACATACTGTTTTTGGAGGGATGTTCGTGTTTGTAGGACACCTACATCTCATTTTTATCTCCCTTTGATTTCCTTGTCATGAAGAATAGCTAATCCTTCTGACATCCCTCAGTACAGTCATAACCTATGCAAATGGCTAATAATGCCGTATAGTTGCAGCATGCACTTCCAGAGTCAACAGAATAGGAGTGTATGCACAATAATGAACTAAGTCCCAGCCAGCCATACCAATATCCTATTACTTGGCTCTCACTCCCCAGTTCCCATAAAACACTATTCAAAACTATCAGTATACATACTACTATCTTCTTCAGTTTTATAATTATCATGGAGGTTTGAATTTCATTTAAAACTTTTATTTTACATTTTACAGCAAAAACACTGACGACAGTCATTTTCTGAACAAAACACTCTCACATGGAAAACAGACTTCGTATGTGGAACAGTAAATGTTTGTTCCCTTAAAAATCACATTTAGATGAAAATGCATCTGACAACCCAATAAACTGTAAGAGATGTACTGGGATGCATAGTCAAATAGCATATAGTGAAGCATTAATCATTGACAATAGTAAATAAAACAAGGAAAGCAAAGATCATACCCAAAGAACATGACTCATATGATAATTCTCCTGCTTATTACAACTGATTTTTTTTCTTTACACCATAACAACACTGGGATACAGGAACACACACACACACACACACACACACACACACACACACACACACAAACACACACACAGACACACACACACATTCCTATCAATTATAGTCCCTTGCATAACTGTACATCTCTGATATCTGAAATGAGATTAAGTGAACGAATATGTTCATAAATAGCAGCTGTCAGGTCTATGCAGAGTAACCCATTGCAATGCTGCCCTGATCTTTTAGCTTCTTAATTCAGGAATCAGAGAAGAAGACTTAAATTCATGTAGGAACAGATTTAAAATATTTCTCATATGGTCAGACATTTGGTAGAATAACAAGCTTTGCACTCCTCCTCACAGCAAGAGGGCTGGGGTGCCTTCTGTGCAGAGTCTGCATGTCCTCTCTGTTGTTGCGTGGATTTCCTCTGGATGCTCCAGTTTCCTCCCACATCCCAAAGAAATGCAGTAGGTAGATTGGACACTCTAAATTGGCCCTAGGCATGAGTGTGTGTGTGTGTGCCTTCTGTGGAAGGTTGGGCGCCAGGCTGGCAACTTGACACTGTAAAACCCCATTGCCTTTCATGAGCGGACTGGTGATTCACTGTGGTGACCCCTAACTGGGAAAAGCCGAAAGAAGAACAACAGCAAGCTTTGCACTTATAAGCACTTTCTGAAGGATACAACATCTGAAACTCACATGCCTGTCATTATTTAGTGAATGCAAGCCAAAACAATTTGACAGAAAGCCATAGATATTACAAGGAACAAGCCTCAAGTTCAAGGCAGCTGTAATTCAATCAAAGTTATCAGAACAAAAGATGTTGCTTGAACATGGACATGCATTTTCTGAACAATAGGAACTATGAAACTCAAATGATCACCATTACTGATTGACAGCAATCCTCAGTGATTTACCAAAAAAAGAATTTAGCAGAACAGGTCATAATTATGAGACAAAATTAGTTTTGTTGTGCAAAAGCAAAATCAGAGAGAAATAACAGACAGACTACTCTAATTCACTTAAAATTAACAGAACATCAGGTTTCAAATCCATGTGCATTTTCAGTAAGAAGAAATATGAAACTCTAACAACTAGCATCATTGACTGACTGTAATCCTCAGTGATTTACCAGAAAATGAAAATGTGAACAGAAGTCCAGCGGTCAGTACAGAGAACTAAAGCTCTAAACTTTTAATAACCTGCTCCCCGTAGTCAAGGGTGCAGTGTTGGAGCTTGCAGTCCTCAAAACAGCAGCACTTGAAGTGTGAAAGTAAGAGATGTATATATGGTTGCCAAGCATTGAGCAAATTTTCCTTTTTTCTGCCTCTTGTATTGCCAACCCACTTTGGTCAACAAATGTGCAAAATCAACAGTAAGGAGATGGGGCTTGTGCAATCTCAGAGTAAGTATATATTCTTTTCTTGGGGATTGTGTGATCTCAGAATTAGTGTATATAAGTAGTAGGGGTTGTGGGGTGGTGGAACATGCGCTGTAAGGTGTCGATGAGTTTTTGTCAACGTGTCAATGTTAAGCACATTGACATTTCAATGGATTAGCTATCCATAGTAGATCCATATATACATCGAATGGTATATAACATCAACAACCAGTGGACAACACCATTGTCAACAAGAGAAGATGTTGACATGTGTGGCTGATCAACAATCCCCGGGTAAGGGGATATTCCCTTACCCAGGGATTGTGCAATCTCAGAGTTAGTATATATGATTATGAAGTGGTATGGTTTAGCCTACTGTAGTATAATCCTTGGAGCATGAGTAGTTTGTAGTGATGTTCCGCATTTCAATGTTTTGTGGCTGACGAACCAGCTGTCAGCGTTGTACTCATTTTGATAAAATGGAGTATGCGAGCTCGCGCACATGTGTGTGTGTGTGTGTGTGTGTGTGTGTGTGTGTGTGTGTGTGTGTGTGTAGATATATAATATATATATATATATATATATATATATATATATATATTTATTTATTTATTTATCTATAGACATATCTATATGGTGACTCACTCTTCGTAAATTCTGTAGGTAGATCATGGAACTCTGTACCAGCTGATATCACCTTACTCTCTTCACTTGGTCAGTTCAAAACTAGGCTCAAACACCACCTGGGAACAAATTGGCTATGTCACTGTATCAAGCCTGGTTAACCTGTCTCTGGATTTTGTAAATCTGCTAGGTCGTCTACTATGTAATTTTATCCAATTCTCTCACTGAATAACACTACCGGTTATAATGTTTGCTCTTCTAATCACTGAAAATATTCTATATGTAATTTGTATTGTCTGCCCATCTAATATTTGTAATATGTGACATGTTATGTTGATTTGTTATTCCATGAAGCTTTTCTCCCCAGCATCCGCTGAAAATGGACATACATCCAGTCGGACTATCCTGGCCAACAATTGTAAAATAAAAATAAATAAATAAATAAATATGGGGTTCTTTCTCTCTCTCTATATAAATATATATACATATATATATATAGAGAGAGAGAGAGAGAGAGAGAGACAGAGATACAAATAATAGATAAATAGCTATACTAGGGAAGGTATACTTAGGAGTTTAAGGTTTCAGTACTTTGGAATACTCTCCCCAGTCCAAAATATAGCAATTAGAGAAACTACATATAAGAAGTAGGGTAGTGGGAGGCACAGCCGCCCATGCAGAGGGTGGTGTGCAGGGATAAAAGACTGTTTCAAGAGTTGTCTGTTATTTGCTTAAATCATGGTTTATTTTTCAAAGTACTGTGACTCACAACATCAGTTCTTGCACTTCTGATAGGGAAATTAATGGAAGTCCATTCTTTTATAGTACAGAAAGAGCCTTCCCTTAAGAAAGAGCAGCAAGGGATACCTTATTGGTGGCATCCTGACACCTACTATTCTTTTTTGTAACAGTAGCTACTGAGTCACTGTACTTCAATTAATAAACTACAGTTTGATTTTTACTGTACCATATGCAACATACTGCATGGCCAGAGCATGTTGCTTGTATGTGGAGGTTAAATAACTAGACTGTAACATGTAATACCAGGATATTTATATTTGAATTCTAAATCTGACAGGAAGTGATAAATCATAGACACTTGAAAGAGGGAATTTGTCTAAAAATACTGCATTGACTGCACAATTTTCAGTGCTGCTTCATTCCAGGACACCTCTTTGCTTATTTTGCAAGTACAAGGACTCTTCTAATTTCAAAGTGCAACTGTTGAAGGTTCATTCAGTCTCTACTTTACATATGGAATATACAGTGGATTTTTTAGACTGAGAACTCATGTATGAAATTCATTGCTTAGGAGTAATATACATATAGTACACATTCTTAAAAGCTAACGACAAAGAGATTATAGCAAATCCTTAGTCAATGCAACTAGTAGGACCTGACAGCTGACAGGCACTGTTTTTCTAATTGTCATCCACCTGTTCAAACTTTATATTTTGTACTCTTCTGTGTGTATATTTACAATTCAAAGTGCATTACTTAATTTTAATTAAATAAATTGTTTCATAATTCAAACTCAATATTCTGGCCTGTGGATTATTTGTTAGTTTAGGTGTATGTTTACAGATTTTGTTCATAGGTAGTTACCAAGCATGTAGACCAGAGGACCATTAAGGAGCACAGCACAATTTCCCAATTGCCCAAAAGTACCATCTAGTTAAGTGACTTGTTTAAAGTCACACAAAGCAGGCAAATAATCAAGGAAAAATTAAAACCCTGTACGTTTGGCACAGGAAGCAGCTAATTAACATGTCAGCACTTAAGTCCTCTGTTTTGGCTGTATTGTTGATTTATTATCACTGGAATCTGCCTTTTGAAGAGTGACTGTTTTGCCATAGCTACCAAATGATTACATTACAGTGGGTTGATCTTCAGACTGGCCAGAAGTTGGGCTCTTGGTGTGCTAGATTTTTCTAGCTGATATCAATGTATAACAAGAAACATGGGAATTGTGGGACATAGGTGTGTGCACTGGAGATATATCATTAGACCCCCCCCCCCTTGGAAAACACTGCAAATGTGTGTTTGTGTCAGGGAAAGTCATGCATGTGTGTGTGTGCGCGCGTGTGTGTGTGTGTGTGTGTGTGTGTGTGTGTGTGTGTGTGTGTGTGTGTGTGTGTGTGTGTGTGTGTGAGTTTGTATGCCTTGTCCAAGTTTCATTTATTGTTGATAAGATAGAATTGGAAGGCATCATACAGACAGAAAGATGCATGAAGCCATTGGAAGCCAGTAGTGATAACTCTGCTCATAGGTTCATAGGTTGGTACTAGGCTATCAGCCCTAGGGACTATGCAAGCTTAGCCATAACAATTCCCTGGCTATTTCTTCACACACTATTTACTTCCCTGGACCCCTGTCTAGCAGGGCGACTGACGTGATCCCTGGGGTGAATTGCTCAGCAACTGTTCATTCTTAAGTTTATTTGAGTGTGGCAGATGTTGACTATACTCCATGGCAGTAGAATACTTTACACTATATTCTTAAGGCCAGAGTATCATGCATGCTAAGTCAGTCAGCAGTGAGGATCATGAGATGCACTTCTGGCTATATGTTATTTGATGCGATAATAACACCAGTGTTTCCTTTTGATTATTTTAATATTGTTGTATTTGCTCCTATTCCATGGTTTCTTTTATAAAATTATAATAATTTTACTGAAGTCAGATTTCTTTTTAAGTGAACATTCACAGCGTATTTGAAATCAAAACAAGATCACTTGCTCTTATAATTCTAGTTTGTAAATTTCAAATCTTTTCTTAGCTTTTCATTACACATTAATCCTTCCCTTTTTGTCATGTTTCTAATTTTATGCCTGTGAATACATTTTATTGCATTGATATTTGACCTTAAAGGTTGTCCACAGGGGTATTTATTACTTCAAATTTAACTTAACTGTTGAAGTATTCAGCAGGATTATTTCTTTTTTCTAGAAGATAGTGATGCTCACATAGTTTGTGACCATTTGGTCATTCACATGTACTGCAATTGGCAACAGCAACATTAGTGCTTCATGCCACCATTCTTGTGTCCTGTGCCTAGACACAAGCTATTAAATTAACTACATAGTCTTTACAAGAAAAGCAACATGGCATGCTCTCATTCTAATAATCTATATCTGGAACTTAACAAGGCATTACTGGCCTTGTGGACAACCACCTGTACTTGGCCCTAGTTCTAGTCAATGATGGAAGATCTCAGGATTCACTGCAGAAGCGTACTTCAGTATTGATCTTGGAATTTATCTTACCTTCAGGGTTGTGGTGCATGCTTGCTGGCAAGAAACATAATTCAGGCTGCACTATACCAAACAATCAACTTATCTGAATCTGCTAGTAAGAAAAAAAAAGCATTCTGAGGTGTGTCTCATTTATTTTGCTCCACAGGGTGGTGGTATCAGGGTGAGTGTGAGGGTAGGGGATACAAATTCCTGTCTTCTGCCATGCTTTTTCCACCAGTGGTATTCTGTTTTCAGTACCTATTGACTAGGATTTCATTGGTTAAGGCTGTATGTTTTGAGGGATAACTGTGTATTGTATGAGTTGATGCTTGTCAGTGACAGACTTCACCCACACAGGCATTTTGTAGGTTAACATGACCCAGTGAGGTAATGATTGCTAGTGCACTGTGAAAGTGATACTGTACAGTAAAAAATCCCTAGTTTTTGGGGCCTGGAATCACACATGCCTTCAATAATTATAGGTTCTTAGGAGGTTACTAGGCTAGCATCCCTACAGCCTTTACAAGCCTAGCCATGTTAATCCCAAATATTCCCATTTGTTCTTTTTGGGTAGTTCGCAGAACAAATTATGAACAGAGTGGGTCTGTGATCAACACCGGCTACCCCTCCTACCATAGTAATTCAAGAATTGTATTGTTAAAAGAAATATTACCATAACAAGACACAAGCTTAACAAATAATTGATGAATGAAAAACATACCAGTTCAGCTACTAGTATCTACAATAGGACAATGTTTAGTTTGGTAAGCCCTCTAAATAAAGCGTTATTGTTTTCTAGATTATCTTTACTTTGTGTAGAAATATCAGTATACACACACTGCCAGGTTGAGTGAAATGCATTCCAAGCACATCAAGGCAGTAATACTGAATTTACAGGCAGAAGTCAAGGTTTACAAGTGCTCTGTTTCTTGTGATGCATTTACAGATGTGTTTTTTTCGGTTTACTATCAAAAGTGCGAACGGCACTCCGACTGTCATATACTCGAACATGGAAGGTCGTAATCGGTAATGTCGAAGACAAAATAATCAATCTAGGAATGGTTTAACATGGGTCGAGGTAGGTGTTCAGTATTATTCCAAACTACAAACATCTCCCCTACCTCGACCCATGTTAAAACCATTCCTAGATTGATTATTTTGTCTTCAACATTACCGATTACGACCTTCCATGTTCGAGTATATGACAGTTGACGGAGTGCCGTTCGCACTTTTGATAGTAAACCGTTTTTTTCATCTATGAAAACACTGCATCATAAAAAGATGCGTGATAATCATTTTTTTAGTTAGCACACCAGAAAACTAGAATTTCAACATGAATTTTAGTAGATTTTTTGGCATATAACTGAAATTTCTCTTCTAAGTTAATTGTTAAGGGAGATAAGAAGTGAGTTGTAGACAGATCTTCTAGAGGTCAGGAAGCAAGTTGCAGACAAGTGGGACTGTACTGGACCTGATGTAATGACAGTATTGTGGTTTCACTACTGTTATCCACAGACCGTTTTCACTCTCACATATGCAGTCTGATTTGTAGAAGTAGTAAGACAAAAATCAAAAAGAACAAAAAGTTAGCAGGTACATAGTCATCTGCTATATCTGAATACTGTGCTGCAAATTCAGAGTACATGTAAGCAAATAATTTTAGTACTTTTACCAAATATTTAACTTTGAAGTATTCTTTTAGAAGAAGGAACCACAACACACTTTCTTGCAGACAGCTGCAGTGTTGTTAAAGTCAGCAGACTGGTTATATCAAATTACACTTTTTATAGGTTCTAACTTTAATTCTGATGAGACCATGCTAAAGTATTGGCCGTGCAACTGATTAGAGTTGTTTCCATTATACTGTTTGTAATATTCTGATCAAATGATTCTGGCCTAAGGCGAGATATTCTCCATACTGTAGAACAGCTTGCTTCAGGGATGTTGGTCATGGCAAAAGAGTACCAGTTGTGAAATACTTTCAGAACTTCACTGCTTTACGTATTCTGGCAGCTGTGTTTCCACGGTAACATGCAGCATAACACTGACATGTAAAACATTGTCAGCTGTGTAATAATGCTTCAGACTGAGACTAGCCAGAGCTGCTGTTTATGTTTCTTGGTCATTCACTGAATACCCTGTCATAAGGCTTTATCTTAACCTTAAAATACTGAAAATTAAGTAAAGTAAAGAGCTCAAGTAAGTAATGATACATGAAAATGCCGAAACTCGATAAGTGAATTTGAAGATTTTGTGGTACTCTCTGACTGATGTGTGTACGTTCTGCTCCCTTTCCTTTCATCTCACCGGGTACACATAGTAAGCTCCTTTTGCTTTTCTTTCCATATCTGATGCTGTACTTTGCATTGTCTCTGTGTCTTTGCAGAGATGTCACTGCCAACATTGCATTCAATTGTACAAACAGGGTCAACTGCATCAACAGAGAAGAACAACAACTTCTTCTTTATAGGTTCATAGGTAAGTACTAGGTTAGCTACCATTGTGGGTCATTTCAAGCCTAGCCAGCTTCCCTTTTGGGGTCTATAATTATGTATTACCCCTGATGATAACTGGGATCATACGGTAGACAATTTGAGGGGACCCATGCACAGGATAAAGCATTTAGGAGCTGCCTGTGTACATTAGTAATACAGGGGGCAGTCCTGGAGTGAATTTTCTGTTTCCCATCCATAGATTGAAGTTGTGTTGAATATTGACCAGGATGGACTTTGTTTTATATGGATGGGGATTCTGTTCCATAGCAGCAGTATTCTCTGTAAGATATACTGTTCCTCCAAACCATTCTGTTGATGTTGCAGAAGAAGTTTAGGTCACTAGACCAAGTAATTGACTTGTTGATGTGTATTAAATCCATTGAGAGGATGCCTTGTATGCCACTCACAGGTCACCTCTTAGCAGTCTGTAGAATAAAGATTATAGTGACAAGGCTTGAGTTGGTCCATGTACAACATGTTGTTTAGGCCTTGTATCCTTTCAGTAAGGTATGACTGGCCTAATGAGGGTTGAATAAAGGAGGACAATAACATTCCGAATATAGACACAATCCCTTTGTTTATAAGCTGTGAAATATAGAAGGACTTTTACAATAATGGACATACTGTATGTTGTTCGAGATCACTTTCTACACGAGTTCCCAAATCCTGAACAGATGGGATTTTTCAGATGCAGATGGGTTTTCTTATCTATCTTATCAGCCTCTAGTTCTCCTAACTGTATTTTCATATATATTGTTCTCATTATGTAATGATGTCAACTAACCCCACATTTCTTTTCTTTTCACTTATTTGCTGTTCATAACTTCATACATTTTATTTCAGCATTCATGAAGACAGCCATAAAGGAATGCTGATGCCACTAGTTCACAGTCATATACTGTATTGCCTCCAACCCAAATGTCAATTTTCTTTTTAAAGGACTGAATGATCTCACATTCTCTAATTTCTTCTGGTAACTTATACCATAGCATCGCGATCTACTGTGTTCCTGTCTTTATAGCTGCCTTCACCTAATTGTTCCTCAGGTATATTACTTTGCTTTTTAATGAAGTTGTAACTGCCCTGTATTCAGTCATTAGCTGGATTTATTTAGTTTTTTAACTAAGTAGGGGTGCTAGCCATGAATGATCTTCAGACATGACCAGAACCACAAATCTATTAAAACAGGCAGACAGTGATAAGTTGTCATGCATGTCATGCTGTAGAAAATCCAGTTGTAGACATAATATGACTAGAAAAAATAGCCATATTGATGTGATGCTCAGACAAAATCACCAATAATTCAAAATATGATCACTGAAACCACTTTCAGTGATATACTAACTCTACACGCACACTGCGATATGGATAAATGTAAGCTCCATGATTACTGAGAGTGGTTGTCAGTCACACTGTGGTAGGGATAAATGCAAGCTCCATCATCACTGAGAGCAGTTGTCAGGGACTATTACATGGACTATCAGCACTCAAAGAACAGGAAGCTGTGCATCTATCAGTTTTTGCAGCTTTTAACACTGATGAATACTCCAGGACTTAATCCAGTGAGAGATAAAATAACTTAATGTTTAGTTTGAGTGCATGACTATATTGCTTTTGATGGATCCTTGCAGCGTTCTCATAGAAATAAAGGCTGTGAACAGAAGAGAACAAAAAGTAAAAAGAAGAGTGTAAGGACAGATTAAGAACCGGGACAATCTACAGACAATATTTTTGTGTATCTGCACATGGAGCCAACAAGAAATGGCAAAACAAATGAGACTGAGGGACACAGTGCTGCCATTGACTGGGGAGATAGGAAATTGAGTTCAGTTATAAACCCATCATTCACTGCCACTCCACTTCCACACCATAATTCCTGTTGCAGTCTTTTGTTATACTTTTAATAATCAGATCAGTTATTTAAAGCTGCCTTCATGGCATAGAGGAAAGGAGATCTCACTATGATGCAGTCAACCCAGATTCACTTAATGACCTGACTGTGAGAAGAAACAGTAACAGGACTCAAGAGGAAAATATGACCATGTTCCCCTATTTGATAGGAAAAGGGTATATCATGGTGTGTATGTCTGCTATTAATGCATTCCAGTGAAAACATAGGCACCTAATATCCTACAGCACCAGCAGATGGTTGATGTGGCCTTTTCAGGAATATGCCACACATGTAAGGGTATGACATCTCTATGTCAACCCATTGCCTGCTATCCCTTGAGTGGCACATGGAAGTTAGGGCATATGAGTAAAAAACACATTCGGGTAGAGTATGAAGAGACTTGCCTTACACCCACTCCTAGTACTCAAATTCTTCCTTGTAGAAGGAGAAACCACTATGTGAAGGGTTATGCTCCTGTATGACAACAGTAAGCAAGGATGCCAGTTGAGTGAAGTATGGGGGAAGCAGGCAGCAAACTCAGAAGTCAGCAGTGGCTGCTAGAAAAGATGATTAAAGGATTAGCCATTTAAAATTTATTTTAATAGATGAGCTAATGAAGCAAGACCATTCAGCATAACTTAAGATTAAATATGCGTAGTTTTTTTTTCATATATATTAATTGTACTACACTGTATTTTCACAGCCACATGTCAAAACAGCAGTTTTGCATCAGATATATGACACCTATGTAAACATTTAAAGTTCAGACTAGAAATGAGTGGGCTGCCCTGACCTCTTGTTTTTAATTCTCTCTCCATAGAAAGCGCCCAGGAGAGGTATAGCCAAGTTATATATTTTTAGAAGTAAAGTTGTGCTGTAGATGCTAGTGTGAGGGTGAAAGAAAAATAAATGATGTAGCTCATTCATTAACCAGGTGAGCCTAGTAAGAACAATGATCAATCTCCATCAGTGACTTTGCGTGCACAGGACTGGTTTAGTGACTTGTTCATAGTCATAGGATATGCAATAACCACAGTCAGAAGTCAGGATAAAGCTCATTTGTGGTTATTACCTTAACCCTCTGGCATATACTACTAAACTGAATCAATCCATTCTACCATACATAATTATGGACTGTTTTTTTCTCAAAATGTTTAAAAATTAATAACCAGTCTAATCATTTTGATATCTTTCTTAAAATGGCAAAAACATGCCACACGCAAAAACATTACAGAATGAGGTCATTTTTATAATACGTTTAATGTGCATACTTATTGTCTGTTATAATTATAGAAGAAAAGAGAGGTAATAGCTATATCTTTTGAATGTGTTTAATGACTTGCCTTACTTAGGGTAAAAGGGAACTGAAGCACTGTAACATAAAATAACAAGTGAAAGAATCTTATTCACATAGTAAGTTAAGAAGGGACATTACATCAGGATACAAAGGTAATAATAATCCAATTCATGTTTGAAATGCCCTAAATAACCTTGGAAGCTAATATCCTTCCCATCATTCGTAGATATTCTTACCTCAACATAATGTTTTTGTTCCAGTAGTGTTTCATACTTAATATTTCATTGAGCTAAAAGTCAAGCTTGATGCTTCTTTGTAGATTGTCCTTTTACTTAGAAACTTTACCTGAAGTATTTGGTTTATTTAATCCTAGGCAGCCATTAAACTATAGAAACATAGCACTGGTTTGGACTTTATATTAACTTTTATTATATATAATCTATTAGAAAGGAGAGTTTAATTTATGACAGTAAACAATATTAAGGTTTACTATATATAATCTATTAGAAAGGAGAGTTTAATTTATAACAGTAAACAATATTAAGTTTTATTATATATAATCTATTAGAAAGGAGAGTTTAATTTATAACAGTAAACAATATTAAGTTTTATTATATATAATCTATTAGAAAGGAGAGTTTAATTTATAACAGTAAACAATATTAAGTTTTATTATATATAATATATTAGAAAGGAGAGTTTAATTTATAACAGTAAACAACATTAACATTTACTATATATATAATCTATTAGAAAGGAGAGTTTAATTTATAACAGTAAACAATATTAAGGTTTACTTTATATAATCTATTAGAAAGGAGAGTTTAATTTATAACAGTAAACAGTATTAAGTTTTATTATATATAATCTATTAGAAAGGAGAGTTTTATTTCTAACAGTAAACAATATTAAGTTTTACTATATATAAGCTATTAGAAAGGAGAGTTTAATTTATAACAGTAAACAGTATTGTTTTATTATATGTAATCTATTAGAAAGGAGAGTTTAATTTTTAACAGTAACACAAGAAGCTACAGCTAAGTGTCATGCCCAAACCTGGCTTTCTTGCCCATGTATATTGGCTCATTGCTGGTTTCTGATTGACAAATTTAAAGCTGTCATGAAACAGATCTTAAAATGAACGCCTTTAAATACTTCCATGCAAAAGGATGTTTGCTCAGTGCTGTATGCATAGCAACAGTTTTGGAATGCGTACAAATAAGTTTACAGCTCACTGTTAATTACTTTGTGTTGCTAACCTTTCAGTTTCCTCTGTATGCTAGAAAATGAGCAATAATCTAAAACTTTTACTTTGTTTTCACATGAATGAATACTTTATATATCTCTCTCAACTGCAATGTATTTTTGCCTGTAATCCACAGTTCTCCATTATTTAAAAGATTAAAAAGGGTGTACTACATGGTGCTGTTTTTGTTAACATTACATAATCAAATAGTGTTGCAGGTTGTAAGCAAGAATCATTTTATTTTTTGTTTTATACCAAAATTCTATTGTTCCACTGAGTAAGTGATAATGCCTAATCTAATTTTTATATTAACAAACTTGTTAAGTGGGATAAAAAACAGATTTGTTTTTAGTCTCAGCCTTATATACCAATTAACAAGATAGAAAGTTCTCTGCCTTTTGCTGTGCCATTTTAGACCACCTGATCTAGTTCATCCAACCAGTTTCTCCAACTTTTTAACATTTATAGCACCTTAATCAGCCGGATACACTATCTTCAGCCAGCTCACTGTATGTGTTGTGCCTGTACTGTGTCTTTCAAGGTCATATTTTGCACTACGGTTTTCATTGTGGTACCATATTAGTCTTCCATATATCCATCCATCTGAATTCCCTCATACCCCAGGGCTGGGAAACACAGTTCAGTGCCTCTTCACTGGAATGCATACCTCAGGATGTTAGAGCAAGCTGTTCAGTGCAGGCTTTAGGTATTGTAGCAATAGGACATTGGTCAGGCTCAGAAAGAAATGATTAAAAGAGTCCTGACTCATTTAATCATTTTTCAGCTTCACTCAAGAAATATGTTGATTTGTGCATTCCTCACTTCTACATCACTGATTTGTGCATTCCTCACATCTGAATCACTGATTTGTGCATTCCTCACATCTGAATCATTAATTTGTGCATTCCTCATTTTTGCACCACTGTTTTAGGCATTCCTCACTTTTGTTTCACCAATTTGTGCATTCCTCACTTCTGCATTACTGATTTGTGCATTCCTCACTTCTGCATCACCAATTTGTACATTCCTCACTTCTGCATCACCAATTTGTGCATTCCTCACTTCTGCATCACTGAGTTGTACATTTCTCACTTCTGCATCACCAATTTGTGCATTCCTCACTTCTGCATCACTGATTTGTGCATTCCTCAATTCTGCATCACCAATTTGTGCATTCCTCACTTCTGCATCACTGATTTGTGCATTCCTCACTTCTGCATCACCATTTGTGTGTTCCTCACTTCTGCATCACCGATTTGTACATTCCTCACTTCTGCATCATTCTCACTGAAGTATTACACATTAGCACATCCAAGCAGTCTTCACTGGAAATCAGCTATGCACTGATAACGCCTTCTGTTCCAAGCTCTGTCTGGAAAAAGGAAGGTATCCTACAGCACGCAGTACCTCTTGTTATACTGATTCTTTGGCAGATGACATCTGAGTGGGTGTTAACTACTTGGCAACTAGCAATCCATAGTTGCTGTTACTGACACCATCTTAGCAACAGCAATAGTATAGCTATCCTGGGACTCTAAACACTGTTCTGTCTTGCTCTTAGTACAAAGGGGTTAAGTATAAAGGATTCAGGTTATTAAGTTAATAGTAATTAATAAGGGGCGCTATGGAGTGTTTCAGTCTTAATGTATTATTTATATCACATCATAGCCATTGTTTAGTGAGTGCATGCTGACAGACAGCATTGTCTGACTCATGTTGTTGATATCTACTGTTAGCGGCAGCAGCAGTGTCAGATGGACAGTTCTGGTAAATAAGATGCATCACTGCAAGATCCATATCTAAATGTCCAGCACCACCATAATCCATACCACTGTGCTGGATTAATGCTTTTAGTTAAGAGTGGTCCCATATGAGTGCTATCACTTTTCCTAATTTTTTTTTTTGTTTTGTTTTCTTTTTTTTGCCTTATCGTGTACTTTCTGTCTTCCTTTTACATCAGTTTCTCCATTTTATGCTTTCTTAACTCCAGTGGTTATAGCATGATTGACTGACCACTGGACATGTGAGTGGAGGCATAAGTCTCAGTTTCTGTTGTTAAGAATCAGGAAGAATGCCAAAATAACTGGGGACAAGAGCCGAAAATCAGGAACACTTTTTAAATATTGTTCAAATTCACTTAAAAAGCTAAGAGAACAACAGGTTTTGCATTAACATGCATTTCCTAAACAATATGAAGGGTGAAGCTTGAATGTGTGGCATTATTGATTGACTGTAATCCTTAGCGATCTATCAGAAAATCAAACATTTTATTAGGGACAGGGCAAAAATATGAAGCAAAATCAGGACATTCTACAAAACCAGTGACAGGTGAGAGGTATAATGAGAGACCAGATATATGCTTTATCCTGATGCAGTATTGTTTAAGCACCCTCCAAGTAGAGTTGGGCCTTGGGCTAGCAACCTGGGCCTGTAAAACCTATAACTGCTACAGAAATAGTGAGCACTGAATGATGATTGTTGCCCAAAGTACCACACAGTACATAAACAGGAAAGAGAGAGAGTATTGTTTAAGATGAAAATATAAAAATGTCCCCATGTGACAGAAGAGAGTGGAGATTATCATGATATTATACATAAAAGTAATTTATGAGCAGAGAGGGCTGGGTCAAGTAGAAAGGGACAAAGTCATCAGTCCATCAGAAACCATGAACCCAGCTAAAATGCAAGGTGGTCTTGGTTACAGCTCCTAAAGCAGAAATAAAAAAAAAATCCTTTCAAAGGAAACAAGCCTCTGCTCATTGGTCCTATATTGGCCCTACACCACATTTCTGTCAGTGAAGTGAAGCATGGAATCAGAAGTCACTACATTTTTGATGAGTTAAAACTTGTCAGCAGATGTGGAAAAAAATAATATTTTTTTTCAGAAAACAAAGAGGCAGAACATCTACTTTATAAATAAACAATGAAAAAAAGTACTCACTCACAATATGATTATTAGTGAGATACGAATATATTTATTATTTTATTATCAAACATCACTTCTCCAGTCAGGAAGATTCTCAGAGGATTTTTTTTGATAGAAAGAAATAAGTGCCTGGTGATCAGAATAGCAGATATCCATTCAGTTTTTTATACTCTTCCAAAAAAGATGGAAACACCTAAAAAAAAGTCAGAACGTGTAGTGAAAGATAACCTAATGAACAGTTCTAACAGAAGCAAGCAACATTTTCAGATGTGTATGGCACAAACAAAAGTCAACATGAAATCCAAACATGACACAAGGTCAACAAAAGTATTTAATAAAGAAAAAGAAACCACTCGTTGAGCAGCAACAAATTTACTGAAGTAAAATCCAACACTCAGTACAAGAAGTAAGTGCTTTCGTCAGGCACATAGACCAAACTTCTTCAGACAATAAAAATAACATAACAGTTCAGCTTATATACCATCACCCCCACCCCCAATAATTACATAATTGGCATCAACACAATACAATTAAATAAAATGAATATGAATTCACATCAAATTACTGATATAATTCAACCTGCATGTCTTAAAAAATGAAAAATATATATGTATGTGTGTATATCTTGAATATGTTACTCACAATTTTTAAAAATTGTCTATCTATCCAATACCCTAAGTTTTAATTTACTGCCAATAGAAACAGTATCATTCAATCCTGGGGGGGGTGTCGGCATTAAGAAAAACTTGCCACCAGGTCTCCCTATCTTCCAACCATAATTTCCAAGGACCCCCACATTCACCCTTCCTGACCTGTTGTAACACCACAAATTTAATCACATGGTCAGGAAAATGATGTGCGTATATAGGGCATTTTTTCTTCTCTCCTGTGAATCTCATAAAGATGTTCATATATACGCTGACTCAACTTGCGTTGAGTTTTACCAGCATAAAAACCAGGATAGTGGGAACAAAGAGCAGCATAAACCACACCTTGGGTATGACAACTGAACTTGCCCTTGATGCTAATAAGTTTATTTACAATTTTGACCTTAGATGTCATTAAAATGTTCTTACACTGATTACACACACCACAAGTTGTCATTTTACCCTGTACTTCACCTACCCTAACTTGTTCCAGTAAATTTTTAGTATTTCTGCCCCATCTATATACAAATTCCGGATGTTTGCCAAAACAAGTTCCCAACACAGGGTCACTGTTCAAAATTGCCCAATTCTTATTAATTATTGCCTGTATAATACCACTTTCATTGGAAAATGTTGTAACCAATGGGTAATTGGAAAATGGGAATGTTTCTGAATATAACACAAACTACAAGTGGTATATTAAAACAAAATCTAGATACTGAAGCACAGATAAATATGATTCCTTACAGAACATTTCAAAAGTTTGATGGCAACTGCAAGCTGCCAAAGGCTGAGCCTAACTTGGCCAGCTATAATGGGCAAATTAAAATGTCATAGGATAGGGACTGTGGCAATCTGACCAACTTTGAAATTAGAAAATCAGTAACAAATCTGAAATGAATTTGGCCAGTGAATTGAGTAACTGTGATGGGGTCTCCCTAACCCAAAGTACAGCAGTTCTGGTATTAATATAATTAGTAGCATGAGTGCAGGAGGCAGAGCCTCTTCCAAGAGGGGGTTGGTAGTAAAGCACCACATACCAAAATAGTTTCACTTTAAAAATTCCAGATTAGTACCTTGGACAGCTTTTTAGCTACTTTGTCATTTCAGGAAAACTGGCTTCAACCAGGCAATCTAGACTACATGAGATATTGTAGACTACATATGAAGTACAAATCCAAGATATGTCTTTCCAGATCTGTGTTGGTGATCACTAAAGTAATACCAGCTTTTAGCTTTGTCTCATGTAGAATCATAAATGTTATTAAAAGAATCATGCCCGAGAAAACAGAAAGATTATGATAAAAATTGGGAACAGAGATACAAAAATGAAGGCATGCTACTAACGGTGTTATCATTCTAATTCTTGGTCTTGTTCTTATTATTATACAAAATGTTTTAATACTGCATTATTTGCATATGTACTGGATGCTATTATAGCTTTTCTGCAGTTGTAATATACATCTGTACTTTGTGGTATCTCAGACCAGTCAATTTCATCCAGTTGTCCACAGTTTCCAATTTAATTCAATTGAATTTTAAACATTTATACATGTCTGGAACTTTGGGCATGTGAACTTCGCTCTTGGATATCGTCAGTTAAATGGAATGGTGAAAATAACTATGCAAACTGTAAAAAGGGAACTGAAAAGGAAAGGAGGGAAAAAAAGATTCCAGCTGGACAAAGAAGCATATCACATGAGGTCATGGGAGTTTCCTGTAACAGCTGCTGAGTAGAAAGCTTAAATATACAGAAGTACCTAAGCTATAAAAGCTAGTGATGGTAAAAAAATATTAAACATATGAAACAGAGTTTTGAAAAAAAAGCAGAGTAGAGAGAGCCAGCACTTTAACAGACCTGTATGAGAAGTACAATAACTACATCCACAACAGATAGTTATTATGCAGCAAATCCATTTATGGAGTGACACCAACAGAACCTTAACTGGGTCCGCTATGATTAATTGTGTCTTGTTTAATCAACACCTAATTATTTGAACCAAAAACATCTATAATCTCGGATGGGAACCAGTTTAAAAGACTGATACTCCCAGAGTTGCAAAACACACACACACACACACACACACACACACACACACACACACACACACACACACACACACACACACACACACACACACACACATACACACACAGACACACACTCATAAATAAACATTTTAGGGCAAACCACAATATCTCTAAACTGTATACATACCAATTCCAATACTTGGAGAAGTGGGATTAATTAAAAAAATAGTATAATCACTTTCTCACTTTCTCTTGTATGAGTCTAGCCACCATGATAGGATACCAGTGGACCTTTGAAGTTCAGTGTTCTGAGTGTCAGTTATCTATTCAGTGGCAAATAGTAGGGCTCTGCCACAAATCAACTAAAACCATATATAATCAGAACCAAAAATGAGCAGACATACAGACAGAACTGAAAATTTCTTCATAAGTGACCTGAAGACAAAATGGAAGACTTTGGTTTAATTTCAAGTCTTTTGGATTTCTAATACATGACAGGAATGGGCCAGATTGCTAAGTCACAGTATGGTTAAAATTCATGAAATTAGTATTATTTCAGTCTTTGATGTTATCGAAAAGTGCTCTTTGCAGTAACTGCAACATGCCCAGAACTGATCCCTTTTGCAATTCATATGGAATTACATGTATTGGTAGTATATCTAAATACGACTGTAAATTCTTTTCTATGAGATACATTGCTCTTACTACAGTTGGAACTGTCGGGCATCTTTCTTCCATATTGCTCTCATTTCTGCCGACAAATCGTGATATTTTATGCGTTGTGTTTCTCTGTACATGAGAGGCTGCAATTGCTAGATGTAGCAATTTCAGTGATCAATGCTACTTTTTTCCTGAGTGATTAATCAGATAATATCCAAGATCAAGGAAATGAAGACCTTTACAGACTCAAAAGGGTGATTTGTGGCAAAGATCATGGGTTCGTAGGTCCATAGGAGGTTACTAGATTAGTGGCCCTATGGCCTTTATAGGCCTAGCCATGTTTTACCCTTGTTCCCTTATTGATCAAGTTGCATGGTCTATATTTGCATTGGAAGTCTATGATTCACACCGACTGCCCTTATCCAAGAGGAGCGTAAGTGACATCCCTGGGGTAACATTCCTGGATAGGTGACATTCCTAGACAGGAAAAGAATTCCAACGCCATGTCCTATTTACTCTAAACACTCTTTCCCTAGATAATACTAGTTCTTCACATAAATCAGATCACATCTAACCTTTCAGTGTACTTCTACTCATTTCCTATTACATTCTAAATCTTGTATGTAAGGACTATAGTAAAATTATTCTCCTTGAGTTGAAATTATGGTACAATATCTATCCTTTACTGTATCTCCTCCTACTACATGCTAACAGTCAGTGTAGTATGTCTATGGAAATTGCTCAGCCGCCAATTGCTATTAATAATACTGGTTTACATTCTATAAATCATTAATTTCCTGATAGATTTCCTCACTTTGTTTATTCATGATTAATTCTCTCAGTTCTTGTACTAGACTATGCAGTCATGTCGTTAATAAGTTTATTTGCATGAATGCATTTTTAGCCAATGTTATATGATTAATATTTGTATTTCTCTGTGACAAATTGCAAAG